>NC_057713.1:134996680-135009059 GCF_004010195.1 Chiloscyllium plagiosum
AGGGGCATGGATAGGGTAAACAGACAAAGTCTTTTCCCTGGGGTCGGGGAGTCCAGAACTAGAGGGCATAGGTTTAGGGTGAGAGGGGAAAGATATAAAAGGGACCTATGGGGCAACTTTTTCACGCAGAGGGTGGCATTGTATGGAATGAGCTGCCAGAGGATATGGTGGAGGCTGGTACAATTGCAACATTTAAGAGGCACTTGGATGGATTTATGAATAGGAAGGGTTTGGAGGGATATGGGCCAGATGCTGGCAGGTGGGAATAGATTGAATTGGGATAGCTGGTCGGCATGGACGGGTTGGACTGAAGGGTCTGTTTCTGTGCTGTACATCTCTATGACTCTATGACTATGAGATGCTATTCGTCACTTTCCTGATGCAGTTGTAGGTGCATGACTGAGAGATCCCACGCAGGTCACCCATCACTGCCTGGAAGAAGACAGAGGTTCAGCATGGTAATGACCCTCACAGTCTCCGACAGAGGAGAGTTAGCCACTCCTGCTGGGTTTTTGGACAGGTTGTTATTCAGTATTCTGTTGTCTTTTGTATGTGTTACATTCGGTAATCTTGTGAATACATTCTGTTATGTTTAAAATGAAGTGGTTTGACCAGCTACATCCCTCCTGGAATAGCCACCCTACACCTGCTTAAAACAACTAGCAAAGTTATGGTGTGGGCTACTTTCTTGAAGTGTTTTGAGGGCGTCTGGTCCATAACAAGACAGTGCTTCCCCACCATCTCCAGTGGTCTTGTGTACCATCGATGCTGTTAGATTCAGCGTCAATAAGATATCCAAAACCAATTTGCAAGCACAAGTGGCATGTTGCAAATTGGCTTTGACTTGCATCTGATCTTAAACACCCTCATTTTGTGTACAGAGCAAATAGTTGGTAAAGTAAAAACAGAGGTTGCTGGAAAAGCTCAGCAGGTCTGGTAGCATCTGTGGAGAGAAATCAGAGTTAACATTTCAGTACCAGTGACCCTTCCTCAGAACGTTCTGAGCTTTTCCAACAATTTCTATTTTTATTTCTGATTTGCAACATTCGCAGTTCTTTTAGTTTTTAGTTGATGAAATAATTGCAAATTACATGTGGCTGCACTTTGCAAACACCTGGTCTGTGTGTTTGTTGCTACAATGCAATGGAGACCAACAAATGTGGACCCCATGCTTTTGCAATAAAATGACACTGACTCCAGCCAGCCTGCCATTTCCCTCTGGCATTTCATAGCCAGAGAATGGAGAGTGATGATCAGGAATGTAGCTTATGGTGGACACAGTCAGCACTGAGCCCTATCCAGTTGCCAATTACCTCTCCAGTACCTCCTTATCCCCTTTTACCTCGCACAATCCCAACTGCCCATTCCCATCCAACATCCGGATGTGGAGATGCACCAGATTGAACTTAATCTATATCTGTTCTCCTTGCCCCCTGAACCCTGGTATTACACCTTGTCGAATGCATGGAAGATGGAGAGAGATGCTCACAGTGTAAAGACAGGCTTCGGCAGAATCGGTCACAAATCTCCCCATTGCCCACACCACCCATACCCCTATGACATTCCACACAAAGTTGAGAATTTTCACATTGAGACACTGTTTAAACCAGGAGACAGAGTAGGCCATTGCAGACAGGAAAAATGGCCAAATACATCTTGGTGCAGATAATGTAGTTTATATGAATTTCAGCAAAGCCTTTGACAATGGGGATGGATAAAGCAGGTAAAAGCACAAGGGACCCAAGGTAAGTTTGGTTTGACCAAACTGGAGTACTGTGTGCAGTTCTGGTCAGGATGTGATTGCACTGGAGGGGGTGCAAAAGAGATTCACCAGGATGTTTCTTCTTGGCTCTATGGTTCTATGATTTGAAGTGTAATTCAGTTCTAATCCCATTGCCTCTTTCACTCTCCCTTCAGCCTCAAACTTAATTGAGATTTTTGAAGAAGTAACAAAGAGGATTGATGAGGGCAGAGCGGTAGATGTGATCTACATGGACTTCAGTAAGGCATTCAACAAGGTTCCCCATGAGAGACTGGTTAGCAAAGTTAGATCTCACGGAATACAGGGAGAACTAGCCATTTGGATACAGAACTGGCTCAAAGGTAGAAGACAGAGGGTGGTGAATCTTAGCAGGACTTACACACTTAATGGTAAGGTCCTAGGGAGTGTTGCTGAACAAAGCGACCTTGGAGTGTAGGTTCATAGCTCCTTGAAAGTAGAGTTGCAGGCATATAGGATAGTGAAGAAGGTGTTTGATATGTTTTCCTTTATTGGTCAGAGCATTGAGTACAGGAGTTGGGAGATTGTGTTGCAGCTGTATAGGACATTGGTTCGGCCACTGTTGGAATATTGCGTGCATTTCTGATCTCCTTGCTATTGGAAGGAGGTTGTGAAACTTGAAAGGGTTCAGAAAAGATTTACAAGGATGTTGCCAGGGTTGGAGGATCTGAGCTACAGGGAGAGGCTAAATAGGCTGGGGCTGTTTGCACTGGAGCATCAGAGGCTGAGGGGTGACCTTATAGAGGTTTACAAAATCATGAGGGGCATGGATAGGGTAAATAGACAATGTCTTTTCCCTGGGTGAGGGAGTCCAGAACTAGAGGGCATAGGTTTAGGGTGAGAGGGGAAAGATATAAAAAGGACCAAAGGGGCAACATTTTCACCCAGCTGGTGGAACATGTTTGGAATGAGCTGCCAGAGGAAGGGGTGCAGGCTAGTACAATTGAAACATTTAAGAGGCATTTGGATGGGTATATGAATAGGAAGGATTTGGTGGGACATGGGCTGGGTGCTGGCAGGTGGGACTAGAATGAGTTGGGATATCTGGTTGGCATGGATAAGTTGGACTGAAGGGTTTGTTTCCATGCTGTACATCTCTATGATTCTATGACTCTTCTTTGATATTATGAATGGCACAGTGGCTCAGCGATTAGCATGGCTGCCTCACAGCGCCAGTGACTGGGGTTCAAGTCCCACCTCAGGCGACTGTTTGTATGGAGTTTGCACATTTTCCCCAATCTGTGGATTTCCTTTGGGTGCTCTGGTTTCCTCCCATAATCCAAAGCTGCACATGTCAGGTGAATTGGTCATGCTAAATTGCCCATAGTGTTAGGTACATTGGTCAGGGGTAAATATAGGGTCTCGATGGGTTACTTTTAAGAGGGTTGGTGTGGGCCTGTTGGGCCAAATGGCCTGTTTCCATACTGTAGGAAATAAGCTGCCAGAGGAGGTGGTGGAGGCTAATATGATTGCAAAATTTAAAAGGCATCTGGATGGGTATGGGAATAGGAAGGGTTTAGAGGGATATGGGCCAAGTGCTGACAAATGGGATAAGATCTATTTGGGATATCAGATTGGCATCCAATCCAAGTTGGACTGAAGGGTCTATTTCTGTGTTATATATCTCTATGACTCTATCTACAGGAATGAGATCTGTGCATAGTTGAGACTTTGGTGTACTAGAAGACATTGGTTGATTTGAACAGAACTGGTGTCTGTGCATGTGTGTGTCTGTGTCTGTGTGTATGTGCCTGCGTGTGCGTGTGTATCAGAGAGAGAGTGTAGGTGTTTGTGTAGGAGAGAATTTGTGATAAAGGTTTTGGATAAATTGTATTTTCAATGATTGTACAATGGGACAAAGCTGAGAAAGCATTGGAATTGTCGTGTGTGATGGTGACACATGAGGTGATGAGTGATCACTTTGGCAAAAGGATATTGTTTTGAGCTTTTCCTATGACACAGTTGCACGATGATTAAATAGCAGGTGTTGGATGTAATTAACCAATACTAATTATATTGCATTGCATAGAATATTCAGTACAGAAACATTTCACATGCCTACACTCCAATCAAAATTTCTTCCCCCAAAATCAGCATTAGCCTCAATTCTCTTCTCCCTTATCAGCTTATCGAGAGCTTCCTTCAAGGCATCTATACTGCTCCTCTTCACCACTCCCCGTGGTGGTGGGTTGCACATTCTCACCACCACCTGGCAAAAGGCGTTTCCCCTGAGTGCCCTGTGATCCCTTGGTAGTTGCTGGGTCAAACTCCTGGATCTCCCTCCTTAAATGCATTGTGGGTCTATCTACAGCATATGGACTGCAGCTCACCCCCACCTTCTCAAGGGGCAACTGGGGATGGGCAGTAATGCTCGGCCCAGCCAGTGGCACCCACATCCCAGAAGTAAATTTAACAGGTCTTATTTACACAGCGAAATAACTCCCGTCACCAAGGCCCCCTGTATTTACGTGAGGAGAGTCCTTAACACTGACCCAGCTCCCTCAGAGCCAGCTCTCAGAGTGAACAGAACCTCTGACAATCCTGTTTATATCTGACAACCAGGGCTCCCTGATTGGACCAGATTAACAACCCCAGTCAGGGATCTCATATTCTATGAGGTTGACCTGGCTGACCTCATAACCATCACTACAGATGGGGCTTTCGGTTTTGCCTTTTTCTATAACTGGAAACACTTTCTGTGTTAAAAGCACTTGACGATTTTGAACACTTTATTAGTTTACCTCAGAGCCTCCTCTCCGTTGGAGAACACAGAGCCAGCGTATTCACCTTTTTTGATGAGTATCATCTTATTATCTTTGGCAATCTGTTTTTCCCACTCTTCAGTACCTATTCTGATTATAGATCAGAAGCCCAAAGTAACATTTTAAATTTAATTTCAAACTGTGATTTCTAAAAAGAGGCTGCAACAAAAACAAGATAACTGCAAGGTCGAAATCTTCTATGAGACGATGAAATGCAACACTTAAAGTGTCAGAGACATTTCAAACAGGTTCGACTGTGTTTGCTTGTGCTTAGAAAGATAAGAGATGGCTGGCAAGTGTCTGCTCAGCAGTAGAAAACCCCTGTGGATTATGTCTCATTCTGCAGACACATTTTGTGTTTTTCTTTTTGAAGAGCACGCAAGGACAGGGGTTGAAAAGCCAGTTAAAATTCTACGAGAGTAGGTTTAGGGAGGCAGAACAGGTTTGTGAGTGTAGCACCCTATGTATAAGTGTTAGTGTGGCATGAAAGTGGCTGTGGAGAAATTACCCCCTTAGTCACCATGTTGTGGGCAAAGTCTCTCTCTCACTCTGATTGGCATAAGTCAGCTAGCCAGCAGGACAACATAACGGAGACCCTCTCTCACTCAGACTGGGAATCAGGACAAAGGAATTTTAATCGGTCTACAAAAACAAGAATCTCAACAATCAACTGCAACTAGCAACATCAACATTGTTGGTAATCTCCACCGTTACAGCATGAACATTCACCTATCAACTACAGAATAAGCTGCCAGAGGCTAGCACAATTACAACGTTTAAAAGCTATCTGGATGGGGACATGAACAGGAAGGGTTTAGAGAGATATGGGTCAACTGCTGGCAAGTAGGACCAGATTACTTTTGGATATCTGGTTGGTATGGACAAGTTGGACCAAAGAGGCTGCTTCCATGCTGTACATCTCTCTGGCTGTATCTACACCTCAGACAGCGATCCATGTATCTGCTTTTTCAAAAAAAATATCCTTTTGGATTCCCTTCATTTCTAATTCCTGTCTGCAAGTTGCATCATTAATTCTTCTTGGGTTTTGCAATTAGTAAACTTACCCTTTCCGTTAATTCAAGAAACTCAGGTTAAATTGGCACTTTTTAAAATGTAAGTTCATTTGGGTCTGAGAAGCATGTCTCCAGAAAGGGAGGGATGCTGTCTAAATTATCCTTATTGCAACCAACTGAGGGGTCTCCCAGCAGATTAATAGTTACGGGTACCCTGTGTGGAACTGTAACAGATTGGGAACTTCACCCTGGGTCTATCATAACTCTGCATGATGTTTATAAGACAGCTACAAACTCAGGGTTCAATACAAATTTACCACCAATTCCCTACTCTTCAATAAACACCAGAAGAACTGCAGATGCTGTAAACCAGAAACAAATTCAGCAATTCCTGGAAAACCTCAGCAGGTCTGGCAGCCTCTGTGCAGAGAAATCAGAACTAACCTGATGAAGCAGCAGTGCTCCAAAAGCTTGTAATTTCCAATAACTTGTACATCTACGACAGCCGTTGTAGAAAGTCGAACAAAAAGCATGACTCATTCAAATTTCACTCATGATTCATTTTGAAGTGTTTGCAATTGCATGTACATGAGAAAAAGGATTGTGACTATAGAGTGACACGAGGAAACAAGGTGTTATCACCATACATAGATCAACATCACGAACCCCAGTTACCAAATGTATCTGTTTGTGTGTCAAACCTTTGAGACCAATTTGTTTTGGCATGAAATTAGGGGCTGGTTTGTAAAAGTGTAATATTTTCGAGGGTGTAGGCTTGACTTTGATCCACATCATTCTGTTTAGACGATGGTCAGCTGCCCCTGGCTATTGTAGTGACATTGACGATGTAAGATTAGGGATATGGAGCTCACAGTTACATAAAGGTGGTAAGCCATTTCAAGGTAGTTTATGTAGTGATTGGAACCAGGTGGATCTCATTGACTATGAGATCCCTGTTTGGGGCTGTTAATCTGGGCCAATCAGGAAGCCCTGGCTGACTGATATAAACAGGGAATACGTTAGAGCCTGAGTCTCTGGTGAAGGAGCATGCGGTGCCCACCAACACCCTGGAGTTGTTCAGGGAGAGGTGGGCGCTGCAGGGTGTGGAGTGCATTATTTCCCACTCCAATTCTATTTTGATTTAATCCCTGCCCTCCCCTTCACTGTTTTGATCACACAGCATTGCCCTTTGATGTGAAGGGCAGTGTTTGTCACTGGCCACCCGGGTGTTTTCCTATCTTCCTGGTGGTGGAAATTGAATAAAAAATTTGTGCACTTTGGAAACTGAATAAAGATTTGTACACCTTGTGTCTCTCACTGTGTGTCACACCTGCACACACACAACATGGGTGCTGGGGAAAAAATAAGCACTACCGCAGTTAGGCATAGTGTGGGGGTTTAAAAAAAAACAGGAGCCTCAGAGGTTCTGAAAAAAAAGAAAAAAAAATATAAACAGGGGATACGTTAGAGCCCGGGTGTCTCTGGAGGAGGAGCATGCGGTGTCCACCAACACCCTGGAGTTGTTCTGGGAGAGGTGGGCGCTACAAGGAGTGGAATGTATTATTTCCCCCTCCAACTCTATTTTGATTTAGTCCCTACCCTCCCCTTCACTGTTTGATCACACAACATTGCCCTTTGATGTGAAGGGCACTGCTTATCACTAGCGACTTGGGTGTTTCCTTTCTTCCTGGTGGTGGAAATTTGAATAAAGATTTGTACACTTGTTATCCTTCACTGTGTCTCACACCTGCACACACATACCATGGGTGCTGGGGGGGAAATATCAGCACTACTGCAGTTAGGCGGTAGTGTGGGGAAAAAAGAAAAAAACAAAGAAAGAACAAAGAAAAGTTACAGCCCAGGAACAGGCCCTTCGGCCCTTCAAGCCTGAGCCGATCCAAATGTACTGTCTAAACCTGTCAATCAATTCCTAAACGTCTGTATCCCTCTGCTCCCCACCGACTCATGCATCTGTCCAGACACATCTTAAATGAATCTACCGTGCCTGCCTCTACCACCTCTGCTGGCAACATGTTCCAGACACCTGCCACCCTCTGTGTAAACTACTTGCTGTGTGTATCCCCCTTAAACTTTTCACCTCTCACCTTGAAAGCATCACCTCTCATTATTGAATCCTTCACCCTGGGAAAAAGCTGGTCTCTATCCACCCTGTCTATTGCCTTCATGATTTTGTAAACCTGAGTCAGATCCCCCCTTAATCTCCTTTTTTCTAGTGAAAATAAACCTAACCTACTCAACCTCTCTTCATGGCTAGCACCTTCCATACCAGGCAACATCCTCGTAAACCTTCTCTGCACCCTCTCCAAAGCGTCCACATCCTTTTGGTAATGTAGCGACCAGAACTGTACACAGTATTCTAAATGCGGCCGAACTAATGTCTTGTACAATTTTAACATGACTTGCCAGCTCTTATACTCAATACCCTGTCCAATGAAGGCAAGCATACCATATGCCTTCTTGACCACTCTATTCACCTTCAGGGTACAATGGGCCTGCACTCCCAGATCTCTCTGCCCAACAACTTTTCCCAAGGCTTTTCCATCCATTGTATAATTCGCTCTAGAATTAGACTTGCCTGAATGTATCACCTCACATTTGTCTGGATTGAAAGCCATCTGCCATTTTTCTGCCCAATTCTCCAGTCTATCTATATTGTCCTGTATCCTCTGACAGTCCCTTATGCTTTCTGCTACTCCACCAATCTTTGTGTCATCTGCAAACTTGCTGATCATACCAACAGTTTAGATATAATACAATAGCTAAATAGACAGGAAAAGGGCATGATCCATGATGATTGAGGCCAATGCAGTGACATCGGGTGGTTAGCCCAGTCTGTGTTGATCTCAGTAGCTTGTAATAGCAGCATTCTGCTCTTTTTTTGAATAGATGTAGAAACGCTCATTAATATTGAATGGTTAGGGAACTCTCTCCTAAGTCTTTTTCCATCTTTAATGACCCATCTTCCAGTCAAAGGCAGCAGTTATCTCACAGGAACTGTGATCTGAAGAGAGCCACTCCCTACTTGCCCAAGTGAGGGCTTGTTAATATACTTTATTAAATAGGGGCAGTAGGATTATACATTAGACCATAAACTGTCAAGCTGGTCAAGGGCTGGCACAGTAGCTCAGTGGTAAGCCAGGGACCCAGGTTTGATTCCAGCCTTGGGCGACTGTCTGTGTGGAGTTTGCACATTCTCCCAGCGTCTGGGGTTTCCTCCCACTGTCCAAAGATGTGCAGGTGGATTGGCCAGGCTAAGTTGCCCATAGTGTTCAGGGATTTATAGTTAGGTGCATTAGTCAGGGGAAATTTAGTGTAGTAGGGGAATGGTCAAGGTGGGATACTCTTCAGAGGGTCGGTGTGGATTTGTTGGGCCAAATGGCCTGTTTCCACTCTGTAGGGATTCCATGATAGTCAACTCCCTCCTCCAGCTCAAAGTTAGCTTTATAGTTGATGTCGTGCTGAAATTCAGCTCCTCACCCTCTTTAAACATTTACATTCAGAGGTGGATACACGAGGTACAATCCTAACAACTCAAAGATATAAAATGGGAGTCTAAACTAAGAGACCTTGGTGTTTCAGGAACCGTTACGCATATTTCCAGAGAGAGAAAGAAAACTATTTCTCTGCTAAGGTGGCCTTATGCTTTGCTTGTTAATGAGTATTTCTATATCTATTCCAAAAAAATATGCAATGGATTCTACTGTCCTACATAGGTGCACCTTGACAAGATCCACAGCTATGGTTGGACAGATTGCACTGTCTAGTTGTAATATCCTGTGCAGCAAGGTAAAGTCGCCAAATTGATTACCTATCCATGGTTTAAAGGACATCTTGTTGTTCTGACACACACTATTTGAATGATCTGTCTTTTCTCTTTCTCTTTGGCTGCATTGTTCATTTATTTCTAAAGTTTTCATCTTCTGTGCTTTAATTAAATTGATCAGAAACACATTCAATCAGCCAGCCTAATGGACAGATCAGACAAATCCTTATAAAAACAGTTGCCATATAATCAACCACCATTTTATATACTGTGGCACTGTGTAACTCATCAATGTAGGACAGAGCTCAGAGCACATTCTCCTGTGAATTAGTTTTGCATTAAGAGACCAGGGCGATATGAAGAACATAGGAACAGGAGGAGGCCATTCAGCCCCTCAAGCCTGTCCCACCATTCAATGAGATCATGGCTGATCTGTGGCCCAATCCCATATACCTGTCTTTGGCCCATATCCCTTAATACTTTCACTTAACAAATAATCATCTCTCTCAGACTTGAAACTAACAATTGGCCCAGCGTGCACTCCATTCAATTCTAGCTAAAGTGCCCGCTGTTACAGCTATATACATTAACAATGACCACTGCCAAATGAGTGAATGGTAAAGTTCAGGCAGTCATTAGTTAGCATGGACTTTCTGACAGTGGACTTACTGAATGCCGAGTGACCTCTGTTATGTAGCAGTGGAGTTTTTTCAGAACGTGTGTTCTGAACTTTCCCAACCAATACAGACTTTTCCAAACACAACGCAAAACCCATAACAAGAAATGGGTATAATTTGTGATGTGGTAATAGATTTCTATTTGCTTTGTTATTTATCTGTTTTCATCAATGCTGAAAAGCACTGATCCCAAAACCAATCCCTGAGAAACTCCAGTACAAACCTTCCTTCGGCTATTAACTACCCATTAACCATGACTCGTCCCTTCACTCCTCCCTCGAACACCTTGACACCAAGAACAGCTACGTAACAATCCTACACATTGACTACAGTTCAGCCCTCGATTTCTATTTGCTTTGTTATTTATCTGTTTTCATCAATGCTGAAAAGCACTGATCCCAAAACCAATCCCTGAGAAACTCCAGTACAAACCTTTCTTCGGCCATTAACTACCCATTAACCATGACTCGTCCCTTCACTCCTCCCTCGAACACCTTGACACCAAGGTAACAATCCTACACATTGACTACAGTTCAGCCCTCAGCACTATTATCCCCACAAGATTGATTACTAAACCTAGTGATCTTGGACTAAGTCCCACTTGTCTGGATGTATCACTACCTGGTATGGCAACTGTACCATTCAAGATCGGAGACGGTTACAGAGAGTGGTGAACTCGGCCCGGACAATCACAAAGGCCAACCTCACATCTATAGAATTCATCTACCAGGCCCGCTGCCAAGGAAAGGCCACCAGCATTCTCAAAGATCCATCCCACCCTGGCAATGTTTTTCTACAACCTCTACCATCGGGGAGAAGGTACAGAAGCCTGAACCAGCCGGTTTCGAAACAGTTTCTACCCTACTGTTGTAAGAATACTGAATGGCCTCACAAACTCTTAACATTCGCCTGTACCTGTGTTTTGTTTTTGCTGCTGTTTACCTATTATTTACTATCTATGTTACTTAACTCTGTGATCTGCCTGTATTGCTCACAAGACACAGCTTTTCACTGTGCCTCGGTACACGTGACAATAAATTCAATTCAATTCAACTCTCTGTTTTCTATCCCCTCAGTGAATTTTGTATCCATTTTGCATTGGATACCACAATGGCAGTGGCTATATACAGTTTCTACAGTCCATTCTATTCTATGAGCTATGTCTTCCCCATAAAGCCATTGTGTAACACTGTTACAAACTCCTCTTGGAACTGCATGTAGACCACATCTCCTGTTGGCACCAACACAGGCATGTCATGCCTTATGCTCCCTCCTAGACAGCCCCCAATTCTCTCTGAAAATCCAGCTCACCATGCGCTGATCGCACAAGCAATGAGAAACATGGAGCAGATGAGTCACACGAACTCACAAATGTTGTGTACACCATCATACTTATTTCTCTACCTTGGGTCCCTTTCAGATAATGAGCTCTCAATTTAATTTTTTATTACTATTCTTTGTATGGAGTTTGTTTTCTGATGCTCAATTATTGTGTAAATCCCTGTCCCTTTCTGTCCCACTCTCTTAGAGCGAAGGAGGTTAAGAGGTGTCTGTATAGAAGTTTATATGATAATTAGAAATGTAGATAAAGTTAATGGCAGTTAACCTTTCCCTATGATGGGGATCTTCAAAACTGGGGAGCACATTTTTAAGGTAAGAGGGGAGAGATTTAAACAAGACATAGAGGCAGATCTTTTACAGCAAGAGTGGTTCATGTGTGGAATCAATTTCCGGAGAAAGTGGTGGATGTGGGTATAATTACAATCTAAAAAGACATTTGGATGGATACATGAACAGGAAAGGTTTGGAGGGATATCGGCCAAGAGCAGGCAGGTGGAGTTAATTTCGTTTGGGATTATGGACAGCACAGACTGGTTAGAGCAAACGGGCTGTTTCCGTGCTGTATGACTCTTTGACCATGACTATACTTTTATCATCTGGATTTTTCTGCTCAGATTTCAAACTTTCTCTTCAACTTATCCCTCTCCTCATTCTTTTAGTTTAAACTCCATCAGACATGAGATAACGAGAATCCAGAGACAGTATAATCCTATTAAGGTGAAAGGAAAGGCCGGTAGGTATAGGGAATGCTGGATGACTAAAGAAATTGAGGGTTTGGTTAAGAAAAAGGAAGCATATGTCAGGTATAGACAGGATAGCTCGAGTGAATCCTTAGAAGAGTATAAAGGAAGTAGGAGTATACTTAAGAAGGAAATCAGGAGGGCAAAAAGGGGACATGAGATAGCTTTGGCAAATAGAATTAAGGAGAATCCAAAGGGCTTTTATGAATACATTAAGGACAAAAGGGTAACGAGGGAGAGAATAGGGCCCCTCAAAGATCAGCAAGGCGGCCTTTGTGTGGA
>NC_057713.1:135011160-135031137 GCF_004010195.1 Chiloscyllium plagiosum
GGAGTGGTTTTATTCAATGTTTTAAAATGTCTGTATTAATGCTCACAATGGCTTGCCTGCAGTTTCCTTCCTGTTTCTCAGTCAACACATGCAAGGTTAACAAATCACACATGGGAAATAGAAAACAGATACCAGATGCACAGAATTATAACATTGAACAACTGAATACCCAGATACCAACTTAGAAAATAAACTTTGGCAAACTAATGCCATACAAACTGGCAGATTAGATTAACACTCTCATAGTTAAAGGTCCTCTGGTAGAAAATGACCACAATACAATTGAATTCCATGTTAAGACAGAGAGGGATTTTTTTTTTAGTAAGAAACAAGAATCCAAAATTGAAACAAAGCCAAATTGGGTTTGTGACTGCAAGATCAGGGAGTGAATAACTGTGGAAACATCTAAAGAGATTATTCAAATTAGCGAGTTTTAAGAAGATTTGTTGAGGTTCTGGATGTAAGTTTGCTCGCTGAGTTGGAAGGTTTGTTTTCAGACATTTTGTCACCATACTCGGCAACATCTTCAGTGAGCCTTCGGTTGAAGCACTGGTGGTGTAGCCCACTTTCTATTTATATGTTTGGGTTTCCTTGGGTTGGTGATGTTATTTCCTCTGGTGACATCATTTTCTATGGTGATGTCATTTCCCGTTCTTTTTCTCAGGGGGTGGTAAATGGGATCCAAGTCAATCCAAATCAAAGGTCCTATACAGACAACAAGCAATACTAATGTCATTTACAAAATACCGTGCAAGAATTGTAACAAACACTCCATTGGACAAACAGGCAGAAAACTAGCCACAAGATACGTGAACATCAACTAGCTAAAAAAAGACATGACCCTTTCTCACTACTGTCCTCACATATGGATGAGGAAGGACACCACTTCAAGTGGGACAGCACATCCATCCTAGGACAAGTCAAACAAAGACATGCATGAGAATTCCTAGAAGCATGGCATTCCAACCGGAACTCTATCAACTCTATTGACTTGGATCCCATTTACCACCCCCTGAGAAAAAGAACCAGAAATGACATCACCACAGGAAATGACATCACTGACCCTGGGAAACTCAATCATATAAATAGAAATCAGGCTACACCACCGGTGCTTCACTCAGAGGCTCACTGAAGATGTTACCTATTATGGAGACGAAACATCTGAAAACAAACCTTCCTGCTCAGCGAGCAAACTTACATCCAAATTATTCAAACATCCAACAAAAACAGGTTTCATGAAAAGCAAAAACTCATTGGGAAAGATCCATTTGTGACCTACTGAAGAGCACAAGGGAAGTATTGGATTTGAAAAAGACAAAGCTTCAAAAGTTGAAGGAATGGGAATGAACCGAAAGATTGAGAGAGAGGTTTTGAAACAAACAGATGGCAACTAAAAATTCAGTTAATAAAGGAAAAAGGAAATACATCGAACATGGCCATCATCTGGAATATAAGAACTGGACTGCAGGAATGCCTACTGGTGTAGAGAGAGGAGAGAGCAGCTGAAGGAAATGTACAGCCTTATAAAATAACTCCACAGAGACTGGTATCCCATCACCAAGTCACCCTTTATTTATACGTGGAAAGTCCTTTACTCTGGCACAGCCTCAGGGTCAACCCCAAATGTTAGGGTCTCTGACACTCCTCTTTTTATCTGTCTGTCAGGGCTGCCCGATTGGACCAGATTAACAGCCCCAATTAGGGAACCCATATTCTGTGAGGACCAGCTGACCTTGTTGTAATCACTAAAGCTTGGAGGCAGATCCTGGAGAAACTACCTTAGGGAAAAGATGAACAAATATTTTGTATCAGTCCTCACAGCATTAAATATAAATCATACATCAAAAATTGTTATATTTCCATTATCAGGTTGGTGGAAACAAATTTATTTGCAAACTAAATGCAGACGCAGTAATGATAATGCATTGCAAGGACGGTGGAACTGGTGTCAGTCTATTTAGTTGATGTCTTTACCAAGGTTGGAACATTTCAGTGTAGCTTCCATTGCACTTGTTCTTTGATTCATCTGTTGTGTTCCAAGCAATGTAGTAATTTGTCAAAATGTTCCTGGATTGATGGATTTTTAAAAATAGAATATTATGTCGAAATGAATAAGCACACTTGCTGGGTCATTATTCAAAAGAGATTCAATTCTTCAAAGGCATTGGGTAACTTGTAATTTTATCATGAGTGCTTCACGCTGAGTTTTCACAACAACTTGTTTACAGCTTCAGTATTGTGGATTATCATGGCTTTGGAACGAAACAAATTATCAGCTCAGACAACTCAGGAAAAGTGCTCATAAAAACCGAAGCTCTCACCCAATGTTACTCTGGAGTGTCTGTTGGGATTATCCTGTAATTTCAGCAGAAAACTCACAAAATGTCAACAGGATAAAGGGCCTTTTGCATATTTTTATTTTGTTTATTCACAAGTTGTGGGCGTCGCTGGCAGTATTTGTTGTCCAATCCTAATTGTCATTTAATTGTTGCTGGTGAACCACCTCCATGACATTGCAGTAGGGTGTGTGACATTTTGAAAACAAACCTTCCAGCATTTGTTCATGGCTCTAAGTGTCACTGGCTAAACCAGCATTGATTATCCATCCCTAACTGCACTGGGAAAATAATGGTGAGCTGCAGTCACTGGGGTTTATGGAAACCTAGGTGCTGTTAGCAAGGGAGAATCGAAGATTCTGACCCAGGAACAGAGATTGAGGGCAGAGTTTTACAGGGATCTGAACAACACGAACTATGGTGAGATGTGGCAGCATCAGGTGAGAAATCTGGTGAGAATAATCTTGATTTTGTGCCACAGTTTATGCTTTTGACAAGCAGTGTGGTGAGTGCCTCTCCAGACAAGGGTGAGTTACCTGTTAAGGGGGTTAGAGCTTGTTAAATTCCGTATTAAATACCCAAATTGCCTCATTAATATTCAGTATCCAACCTTACCAAACGCGCCAGACAAGGTGGAAATCACAGCACCGGAGCGATTACCAGGTGAATTCAGCTCACCGCTTGCTCTGATGGTCCTCCATGCTGGGTACCAGGGAGCAACAACTCAGAGCATGCTCCATGATCACCGGCCATACACATTACACATCTTCGGACTTTAGCATCAAACATATGCCAGCCTCCATTAACCCTCCTGGCCCATCTCTGATCCACTTACAGGACAATCTGCCCTTCAATGCTAGCCCTCGTGCTGCCCCGGTAACTCTAATTGTAACGCTGCATCAAGGACACGGTATGATTCGGGATATCCACCCCCCCCCCCCCCAGTTCAGGGATTACACAGGGCTGTAGGATGATCTAGGTTCATCACTCGCTCTCATCGGGCTCCCTCTCTCATACTGAGCCAACCTGAATATTCCCAGTCGGTGCTCCAGATCCCTGCTCACTAAGATACAGATTTCTCTCTGTCAGCCTTGAATGGGACAAATATCAGGAACCATAAGGCCAGCTCCAGACTGGTAGGATTTATCTGGGGCCAAGATAGCCAAATAGAGTCATAGAGATGTACAGCAGAGAAACAGACCCTTCTGCCCATCTTGTCCATGGCAACCAGGTATCCTAAACTAATCTGGTCCCATAGCATTTGGCCTATATCCCTCCAAATCCTTCCTATTCATATACCCATCCAGGTGCCTTTTAAATGTTGTAATTGTACCAGCTTCCACCACTTCCTCTGCCATCTCATTCCAAACATGCACCACCATGTGAAAAGTTGCCCCTTGGGTCTCTTTTATATCTTTCCCCTCTCACCCTAAACCCATGCCCTCTAGTTTTGGACTCCCCCACCCCAGGGAAAAGACCTTGCCTCTTTATCCTATCCATGCCCCTCATGATTTCATAAACCTCTATCAGGTCACCCCTCAGCCTTCAATGCTCCAGGGAAAACAGCCCCAGCCTATTCAGCCTCTCCCTATAGCTCAAATCCCCCAGCCCTGGCATCATCTTCATAAATCTTTTCTAAACCCTTTCAAGTTTAACAATATCATTCCTATAGCAGGGAGACCAGAATTGAACGCAGTATTCCAAAAGTGGTCAAACCAATGTCCTGTACAGCCACAGCATGACCTCCCAACCCCCATGTTCAATGCTCTGACCAATAAAGATAAGCATACCAAACATCTTCTTCATCACCCCGATCTACCCATGACTTCACTTTTAAGGAACTATGAACCTGCACTCCAAGATCTCTTTGTTCAGCAACACTCTCCAGAACTTTACCGTTAAGTATGTAAGTCCTGCCCCGATTTGCCTTTCCAAAGATTGCTCAAGGAATGGCGATGAATTCCAGGATATTCTGGCAGTGGTGAGCTGTTTCTGGAATGATGAATGATAGGATGGGGCTAGAATCAGGCATTTGGGATGGTGTTGAGGCAAGATAGATGATGAATAGGCGAGTTTGGTAAGTATGGTGAGAAAATTCATTCGCTGTCATGGTGAAAAACCTTCCAAAAACGTCACCAATTTGTACTTAATCAATAAAGAAATAAGGTTCAGCCTATGGCTCCAAATCAGGATGGTAATGCCCTGCAGGGCAATTTGTAGATGTTGGTGTTCCCACGCATCCTTTGTAATCCAGGTGGTCATGAATGTGGGTTGGGAATGGGGCACTTGGTGGAGCCCATGGTGAGTTACCACAGTGCATCTTGTAGATAGCACACACTGTTGCTACTGGGCTTCACTGGTGAAGGGGATCTGGGTGGGATGTCTTCAGAGAGGATGGTCCCCCTCATGGGATTCTTGATCAGTCATAGAATCAATGAGGAAAGGGCAGCAAAATGGACATGAGGAATCGTGGAGCAGACTCAAGAGGCTGAATGTCCTACTCCTGTTCCTTGTCTAACTCAAGTACTTCCACAGAATTCCCATTCATGCTGGTGGGTTGCCATTAAAACACCAAACTCTGCAAATTAAAGGGCAAGAGATGCAAAAGATTGGAGAGCTAGCCCAATGCTTTTACCTAATTCCGTCCTTACCACTTCAATACAACTTTAAGGTTCTGGGAAAACTTGGCACTCATTAGATCTGACGGTACAATGATTAATTAAGACAAACTGCTGAATATTGTCGAGAGAGTGGTGCTGGAAAAGCACAGCAGGTCAGGCAGCATCCGAGGAGCAGGAGAATCGACGTTTTGGGCATAAGCCCTTCATCAGGAATATTATAACAAAGTCGAAAGAGTGTATGGTCGCTTTAAATTGGAAAGTGTTTTCTGAATTTAAAGTACAGCCACAGCTGCCAGTGTACAGAACAGCTAAGAGACTGGCTGTTCCTAAATAGATACATGTGACAATTGGCTGTTTAATGGATACCTGAGTTTTGGTTGTTGTTCAAATTTAATCAATTAATTTAAATGTTGCCCAGGATACCAAAACCCAATTGAGTTTGAATTTATTGTAGGGCCAACATCGGACCAATAAGAGGGTACAATGTTGGGGGTCTAAAACCAATGCAGTTTGAAAATTGGTCAGGGCTAACTGCCCATCTTTCATTCACTCAGATTTTAACAGATTACGAGGCAAGGCGAGCCTTTTGGGGTGCTTCGAGTTTAATTAGCAAAATCCATGTTGTAACAATATTCCTTTATGCAGTTTTCCCTCAACTTTAGAACACAGAATTCCTTCCCCTAACCATTTCCCTTCAAATTAGCATTGATTGATTGATGTTGACTTGGGAGTTGAACTGCACGTGTCCCTCTTTTCATTTTTGCTGAAACAGAAGCATTTAGTTCTTTTCTTTTCCAAGTTATTTGTTTTGTTTAAAAGGCAGACCATATAATAGTAATTGAAGCTGACTTTATATTCTGCTCACACAGGTTTTCAAATGATTCCAAAACCAAGTTGCAAAATATTCTCAGCAGATTGTCAACCTTGAAACTAAACAGATACAGCAAAGAAAATCTCAAAGCTGTTTTAAGGCATTTCCATATAAAACCACAGTTTGGAATGCCTCGATATAGTTTAACAGAATATCAGCCCTGAGAGAAAGAGGTTTTAGAGAACCATCCAACCTGATTAAATTCTAGGCAGACGTTCTAGGCTGGTACATTAATGATAAGGATATTTGACTCTCACTACTTGGAACCAGCTCACAGACTTTTATTTTAATAATTACAGTTCAATTTCTCCTGAAGGAAATGAAATGAACTTTGTCTGAATCCTCTAATAATCCTATATAATTATAATTGGATTCATAACTCAATTAATGAAGAAATATAATGTCTAGAACGAAAATTCTTTATCAAGTTGTATTGCTACAATCAAATGCAAACAAATATCCTGGCCATCTTCGACTCCAAGTTTGAAATCATTTGTCAGCATTCCAGATGCCAAAAGGTGTAAGAATAATCAACTTAGCAACGCAGAGGTAGGTTTCTATTCTAGTATTTAGGTCACTGCTAAATTAATCAATGACCTTTCTCCAATTAACTAAAGCATATTCCCAAAAGGAACTCTGGCCTCATTGAACAGAGAAACAGAAATAATGTTTTGGGTTCAGTGACCTTTCTTCAGTTCTGATGAAAAGTCATACCAGACTCGAAATGTTAACTTTGTTTTTCTCTCTCTACAGATGCTGCCTGACCTGTTGAGTTTCTCCACAATTGCTGTTTCTGTTTCAGATTGCTGGCATCTTTAGTTCTTTGTTTAATTTTAAAACATTTTGTATTTGGGGTTACATCATTTCATCAAAGCTCTGCACCTTTGGATGTGTCATGTGAAGATGTATTTCAAATGACCTTTTCATCTGTTCAGATTATTATCAGGTCTTTCTTGAAATCAAGGCATTGATATCCTTGTGGTGCTTAGACATGGGAGTCTAATTTGCTTCTTTCAGGGATAAAATGCATTCTGAGGCCTGATGTTATATTTAGATTTGGCGTTGGCACAATGGGACTTGTAAGCAACAGTTTCAGTGATTTCCACTCTCAGCAAATGAAACAGGCATAGTGTGCATCCAGGATCCAAAACAGCTTTGATCTTTCTGAATTAATCCAGTAACTACCAATTACTGCAAATGTCAGGAGACCTTTCGTTCTGTTTTTCTATAGTTTACAGTTCCTTCCAAAATACATTTTCAAATACATGGTAGACAATGGTGCTGTTTTGGGAGGATGTGTACTGCCTTTATCCTCTTGATCATGGAAACAGTGAACTGGTAACCTTCGTTCCTGAGCAACAGAAACAACCTGTGCCTATTTCTATCCCAGAAAGCTGGATCTTTGCCACGTCAGATTGACTCAGAAGCCCTAAAAAAGTGATGGCAGAGCCTCATTCCAGGATTCCTGATCTCATTACCAGGATTTCCAATTTTAAGGAATGTCTTTAAGGGTAAGGGCTAGTCCTGGTGGTCTGAGTGAACAGTGCACTCCCAGTCTGGTCGGTTCCCCATTATAAAGATAACAATGGCCTACTTTACTGTGACTTCCATGGAATCAGGCCAGATCTTTAGAGATTTATAGCTCATGAGACCTCAGATAAATCCTGAACCATAGTCTTAACGAAGGAATCTTTTGAAAAGATGAGCTCAAAAGATTTGTCTCACATCTCCATGCTAAGGTGTGGAGGTGCCGGTATCGGACTGGGATGGACAAAATCAGAAATCACATGACACCAGATTACAATCCAAGGGGTTTATTTGAAATCACAAGCTTTTGAGCACTGCCATTTTATCGGGTGAACTGAGCATCACCTAATGAAGGAGCAGTGCTCAAAAAGCTTGTGATTTCATATACACCAGTTGGACTGTAGCCTGGTGTTGTGTGATTTCTGACTTTCTCCCATGCTAAGGCAGTGCTCTCACCCAACAATGGCCTCACCCAACCCCCATGACCTGATATGTACCACATGCCAAGACAGAACACTTCCATGACTCTTCGTCCATGACACACTGTCCAGAAGCAATGAACATTTGTTAATGTCTGGCCACAATGCAGCTTGCAAATAAATGCTGTGAAGTTGATAGCAGAGAAACTTCTAGAAAAAAAGTATTGGTCTGGATAAAGTTTAAATAGCCACATGAGAAAACGTGGCTCGATTCCGAAGAATTCTTTACTCAGAGCGTGGAATGCACTGCCTGCAACAGTAATAGACTCGCCAACTTTAAGAACACTTAAATGGTCATTGGATAGGCAAACGGATGAGAATGGAATAGTGTAGGTTAGGTGGGCTTCAGATTGGTTCCATAGGTCAGTGGAACATCGAGGGCCGAGGGGTCTGTACTGCGCTGTAATGTTTTATGTTCTCTGAGTCACATAGATTTATTAAGGGAAAATCACATCTAATTTCTTTCCTGGAGCTTTTTGAAGGGGAAATTTTTAAAGTTTATAATTAATGCAAAAGCTGTAAGAATCGTTAGCTGTGAGGAAAACAAGGTAAACCTTTAACTTGGAATTGAAAGGTTGGTGGAGTGGGAGGAGAGATGAGGTTCACGTGAAAATAGGAGATGATCCATTTTGGTACAAAGTACTTGTTGAGGAACAACAGAACAAAGGGTGATATTTTAAGGTGCGTGCAGGAGCAGAGGGACCTTGATGTGTGTTTTCATAAAATATTGAAAGTGACAGAACAGATAGGGACAGCTTTTTCAAAAAGAAATTATACTGAATTCTAGATTTGATGAGTAGAGGCAGAGAGTCTAAAAGCAGGGAGGTTATGCTGAGTGTGGTTAGAACTCAGCTGGAGGTTTGGCGCTACCACACTTTCAGAAGAATGTGAACGTATTAGAGAAAGTGCAGGAGAGGTTTCCAAAAACTGCTCCAGGGACGGGAAACTTCAGTCATGAGGACAGACTGGAGAAGTTGAGATTGTTTATCTTGGTTATATGTTTTCAAAATCATGCTGGGTCTGGACAGAGTAGATAGAGAAATATTGTTTCCAATCATAAACAAATCAAGAACTAAAGGGCACAGTGTTAGAGTGTTTTGCAAATTAATTTTTAAAAATGCTTTCACCGCTGGAGGGGTTTGGGTTTGGACTGAACTGCCTGAAAGTGTCGTCGAGGCAGTTTTAAAGGAGCTTTTTGAGGAGACATGAGAGGGTTAGTGGCACAGTGGTTAGCACTGCTGCCTCACAGCGCCAGAGACCCGGGTTCAATTCCCACCTCAGGCGACTGTGTGGAGTTTGCACATTCTCCCCGTGTCTGCGTGGGTTTGCTCCGGTTTCCCCCCACAGTCCAAAGATGTGCAGGTCAGGTGAATTGGCCATGTTAAATTGCCCGTAGTGTTAGGTGAAGGGGTAAATGTATGGGTATGGGTGGGTTGCGTTTCAGCGGGTCGGTGTGGACTTGTTGGGCCGAAGGGCCTGTTTCCACATTGTAAGTAATCTAATCTAAATAGAAACTGTTTACAGGGACAGGGAAACAGAGTGACACAGAGTCAAATGTTCAGCCAACCAGTATAGACATGATGGGCTGAATGGCTTCCTTCTGGACCGTAACAATTCTGTGACCGGACAGCAGAGTGCCCTTCCTGATGAAGGGTTTTTGCCCGAAACGTCGATTTCGAAGCTCCTTGGATGCTGCCTGAACTGCTGTGCTCTTCCAGCACCGCTAATCCAGCAGAGTGTCAATCCAGCAGGGTCTTGAGGGTTTCTCCAGACTGTACAGTGGGTGCAATCTTACATTATTCTACCCATGTATGAGGCACATTGGATTTCCTTAGAATCCCTACAGTATGGAAACAGGCCATTCAGCCCAACAAGTCCATACCAAACCTCCAAAGACTATTCCATCCAGACCAATCCCCTACCCTATCTTACCCAGACAACACTGTATTTTCCATGACTTAAGTGCCTAGCCTACATACCCCTGAACAGTATGTGCAATTTCCCATGCTAATCCACCTGACCAGCACATGTTTGGACTGTGGGAGGAAACAGGAGGACATGGGGAGAATGTGCAAACTCCACACAATAGACAATAGACAATAGCTGCAGGAGTAGGCCATTCTGCCCTTCGAGCCTGCACCACCATTCATTATGATCATGGCTGATCATCCTTAATCAGTATCCTGTTCCTGCCTTATCTCCATAACCCTTGATTCCACTATCCTTGAGAACCTTTCTTAAATGAATCCAGAGACTGGGCCTCCACTGCACACAGACAGGCACCTGAAGGCAGAATTGAACCCTGGGCCCTGGTGCTGTGAGACAGCAGTGTTAATCACTGAGCTACCTACCACCCTAGTGGAGTTTGGTGGAGTGATTCTTGCCGGGAGATTGGGCATGTTTTCTCACTGTACCCTAACAAACGTGCTGCTTTAATTGCTGTTGCTAATTCTCAGTCGTGTTGTAGTACCATCCCATTATACCACGCGCTGTTTCCAGAGGAACTCCCACTCACTGGGCATCTGCCCTAAGACCAGTATCCCGTGCAGTGTGCCATCTTTAAGAGTCTACAGTGTACCTGAAAGAGCACTAGCATCTTCCCTGCTTGTGACTGCTGACTGGATGGAGATGCTTGACAAGGCTACACTGGCTGAAAGTGTGTTGCTGGAAAAGCGCAGCAGGTCAGGCAGCATCCAAGGAGCAGGAGAATCGACGTTTCAGGCATGAGCCCTACTTCAGGTTACACTGGCACCAAGATTAATTGCTGAGATCACATGGGGCCCTGGTCATCCCTTTCTCCAGGTTAGGCAGAGAAGGCCACACTGCCACACAATGTCAGCCAGCTCGGAGATCGCGGCCTGGGTCAGTTCCCTGACCAGAGTTCCGAGATTTTTCCTCCATTTGGATTTTTAAACAATTGCATTGTCCAGTTTTCCCCTGCTCCCCAAATGTAAATCAAATAAAACTGCACAACAGCTATCTTTTCTTACAATGTCTGTGGTCTAATCATATGTCTGACACTACATGCTAACCCAGCAACCTTCTCTTGCACATTTGTATTACCTTCATAACCCTCAATTCTGGTACTGAGTCAACATGCATTCAACAACTTCTGAACTGGGTAAACCTTTAAAACATTAAGACAATTGAGTGATCAAGTTCACCTGGCTATTATTGACATTTAAACAGCTTTTCTTGTGTCCTGATTGAGGCTCATTAACATTATAGATAGAATCATAGAGCTCAGAAACAGACTCTTATGTCCAAATCATCGCACCGATAAGACATCCCAATCTGATGTAGTCCCACCTGCCAGCACTTGGCCCGTATTCCTCTCAACCCTTCCTATTCATATACCCATCCAGATGCCTTTTAAATGTTGTAATTGTACCAGTGTCTACCACTTCCTCTGGCAGCTCACTTGATACACGTACCACTCTCTGCATAAAAAAGTTCCTCATTGGGTCCTTTTCAAATCTTTTCCCTCTTGCCTTAAACCTATGCCGTCCAGTTTTAGGGCCTTTCATGATTTTATAAATCTCTACAAGGTCGCCTCTCAGTCTCTGATGCTCCAGGGAACACAGCCCCAGCCTATTCAGCCTCTCCCTGTAGCTCAAACCCTCTAGTTCTGGCAACATTCTTGTAAATCTTTTCTGCACTCTCTCAAATTTAACAACATCCTTCCAATAGAAAGGCGACCAGAATTGTACACCGTAATTTAAAAGTGACACCAATAATGTCCTGTACAGCTGCAACATGACCTCCCATCTTTTATACTCTATGTTCACTGATATTTCCTCACAAAATAAAAAGTTTCCTTCATTAAAACCGAAAAACTCTGGATGTTGGAAATCAGAAACAAAAGCAGATATTTCTGGAAAAGCTCAGCAGGTTTACTGGCATCTATGAACAGAAATCAGAGTTAATGTTTTTGGGTCCAGTGAACCTTCCTCAGAAGTAGGTTCCCTGGCTAATAATCAGTCTTCCCATTATATCGGAGCCCTGGATTATGCTGGTTCACAAAACTTCTTTTCCAGTGCCGAAGCCCTAAAGAATTTTCACACCTGGTTTTCTATTTATGACTGAGCTGAAAATGTGTTGCTGGAAAAGCGCAGCAGGTCAGGCAGCATCCAAGGAACAGGAGAATCGACGTTTCGGGCATAAGCCCTTCTTCAGGAATGAGGAAAGTGTGTCCAGCAGGCTAAGATAAAAGGTAGGGAGGAGGGACTTGGGGAGGGGCTTTGGAAATGCGATAGGTGGAGGGAGGTCAAGGTGAGGGTGATAGGCCGGAGTGGGGTGGGAGCGGAGAGGTCAGGAAGAAGATTGCAGATTAGGAAGGCGGTGCTGAGTTCGAGGGATTTGACTGAGACAAGGTAGGGGGAGGGGAAATGAGAAAACTGGAGAAATCTGAGTTCACCCCTTGTGGTTGGAGGGTTCCCAGGCAGAAGATGAGGCGCTCTTCCTCCAACCGTCGTGTTGCCATGGTCTGGCGATGGAGGAGTCCAAGGACCTGCATGTCCTTGGTGGAGTGGGAAGGGGAGTTAAAGTGTTGGGCTACGGGGTGGTTGGGTTGGTTGGTCCAGGTGTCCCAGAGGTGTTCTCTGAAACGTTCCGCAAGTAGGCAGCCTGTCTCCCCAATATAGAGGAGGCCACAGCGGGTGCAGCGGATTCAATAAATGATGTGTGTGGAGGTGCAGGTGAATTTCTGGCTGATATGGAAGTTTCCTTTGGGGCCTTGGAGGGAAGTGAGGGGGGAGGTGTGGGCTGACGGTGGATGATGCGCTGTACATGGAGATTGGTGGGGTGGTAGGTGAGGGCCAGTGGGGTTCTGTCCTGGTGGCGGTTGGAGGGGCGGGGCTCAAGGGCGGAGGAGCGGGAAGTGGAAGAGATGCGGTGGAGGGCATCGTCGACCACGTCGGGGGGGAAATTGCGGTCCTTGAAGAAGGAGGCCACCTGGGTTGTACAGTTTTGGAACTGGTCCTCCTGGGAGCAGATGCGGCGGAGACGAAGGAACCTACCTTTTATCTTAGCCTGCTGGACACACTTTCCTCATTCCTGAAGAAGGGCTTATGCCCGAAATGTCGATTCTCCTGCTCCTTGGATGCTGCCTGACCTGCTGCGCTTTTCCAGCAACACATTTTCAGCTCTGATCTCCAGCATCTGCAGACCTCACTTTCTCCTTTCTATTTATGACCTCAAATCTGAAATCCTGGAAAGAGTTTGGTGGCTTTTGACTGAAGTGTCTGCAACATTAAGGTGATTGATAAAAGAAGCAGTGATGAAGTGAGGAAAAGCCTTTTCATGCAGTAATTGGAGGTTAGGACATGGAGTGCACTTGCTGAGAATGTGGTGGAAGGAAATTCACTTGAAATATTCGAGTGAGAATTCAATTGTTGTTTGAAAAGATCTCCAGGACTAAAGCAGGGTGTGGCACTAGATACATTTACAATTACAATGGGGTGAATGTGCTTTCACAATTCAGTGCTATAACCAGCTAAAAGGGGTCTTTGAAAAATCTTTAGCAAACAGGATTAAGGAAAGTCTCAAAGCCTTTTATTCGTACATAAGGAGCAACAGGGTAACTAGAGAAAGGGTTGACCCACTCAAGGACAAAGAAGGAAAGTTATGCATGCAGTCAGAGAAAATGGGTGAGATTCTTTAATGAGTTAGCAATTTTTGAGAAGATCTGTAGCTCAGGTTGATGTAAGTTAGCTCGCTGAGCAGGAAGGTTTGTTTTCAGATGTTTCGTCACCATACGAGGTAACATCATCAATGAGAGTCTCTGGTGAAGTGCTGGTGGTATGTCCCACCTCTCTATTTATAGGGCTTGGTTTCTTAAGGTGGGTGATGTCATGTTTGGTTCATTTTTTCAAGGGAAGGTAGATAGGGTCTAAATCAATGTGTTTATTGATGGAGTTCTGGTTCGAATGTCATGCCTCTAAAAGTTCTTGTGTGTGTCTTTGTTTCATCTGTCCTAGGATGTGTGTGTTGTCCCAGTCAAAGTGGTGTCTTCTTTGTCTGTATGTGTAGAAAAGACACGACCCACTATCACTAGTTTCAATACATACAGACTCCACGTTGGACACCACTTTGACTGGGACAACACGCACATCCTAGGACAGGTGAAACAAAGACATGCACAAGAATTCTTAGAGGCATGGCATTCTAACCAGAACTCCATCAATAAACACATCAATTTAGATCGTATTCAACTTGCCTTGAAAAAAAGAACTGGAAATGACATCATCCACCTTAAGAAACCAAGACCTATAAATAGAGAGGCAGCGAGCTAACTTACAGACTTATTGTTAATGAATACTTTGCATCGGTATTCACCGAGGTGAGGGACATGACAGATCTTGAGGTTAGAGATAGATCTTTGATTACTCTAGGTCAAGTTGGCATAAGGAGGGAGGATGTATTGGGTATTCTAAAAGGCATTAAGGTGGACCAGTCCCCAGGGCCAGATGGGATCTATCGCTGGTTACTGAGGGAAGCGAGAGAAGGAATAACTGGGGCCTTAACAGATATCATTGCAGCATCCTTGAACACGGGTGAGGTCCCAGAGGACTGGAGAATTGCAAATGTTGTTCCCTTGTTTAAGAAGAGATAATCCAGATAATTATAGACTTGTCAGCCTGGTATCAGTGGTAGGGAAGCTGCTGGAGAAAATACTGAGGGATAAGATCTATTTACATTTGGAAGAGATCGTGCCTCACCAACTTAATAGAACTTTTTGAGGAAGTGACAAAGTTGGTTGATGAGGGAAGGGCTGTAGATGTCATATACATGGACTTCACTAAGGCATTTGATAAGATTCCCCATGGCAGGCTGACGGAGAAAGTGATGTCCCATGGGGTCCAGTGTGTACTAGCTAGGTGGATAGAGAACTGGTTGGGCAACAGGAGACAGAGAATAGTGGAAGGAGACTTGTGCCCAGTGGTGTCCCATGGGGATCTGTGCTGGGACCACTGCTGTTTGTGATATACATAAATGATCTGGAGGAAGGTATAGCTGGTTTGATTAGAAAGTTTGCAGATGACACTAAGATTGGTGGAGTAGCAGATAGTGATGGGGACTGTCAGAGAATACAGAAGAATACAGATAGATTGGAGAGATGGGCAGATGGAGTTCAATCCGGGCAAATACGATGTGATGCTTTTTAGAAGATCTAATTTCAGAGTGAACTATACAGTAAATGAAAGAGCCCTGGGGAAAATTGATGTAGAGAGAGATCTGGGTGTTCAGGTCCATTGTTCCCTGAAGGTGGCAATGCTGGTCAATAGAGTGGTCAAGATGGCATACGGCATGCTTTGCTTCATCGGACGGAGTATTGAGTACAAGCGTTGGCAGGTCATGTTACAGTTGTACAGGACTCTAGTTAGGCCACGTTTGGAATACTGCATACAGTTCTGGTCACCACATTACCAAAAGGATGTGGATGCTTTGGAGAGGGTGCAGAGGAGGTTCACCAGGATGTTGCCTGGTATGGAGGGTGCTCGCTGTGAAGAGAGGTTGAGTAGATTAGGATTATTTTCATTAGAAAGATGGAGATTGAGGGGGGACATGATTGAGGTCTACGAAATCACGAGAGGTGTAGGGTAGCAAGAAACGTTTTCCCAGAGTGGGGGGGGCTCAATTACCAGGGGTCATGAGTTCAAGGTGAGAGGGGAAAAGTTGAAGGGAGATAAATGTGGTACGTTCTTTATGCAGAGGGTGATGGATGCCAGGAACACGTTGCCAGCGGAGGTGGTAGAGGCGGGGACAATAGCGTCACTTAAGATGTATCTAGACAGACACATGAATGAGCAGGGAGCAAAGGAATACAGATCCTTAGAAAATAGGCAGCAGATTTAGATAGAGGATCTGGATCGGCGCAGGCTTGGAGGCTGAATGGCCTGTTCCTGTGCTGTAACGTTCTTTGTTCTTTGTTCTATTTGAAGGTGCAGTTTCCAAAGTTGCAGTTTGAAACTGCATTTTGTAATGTGCAGTTTCCATTGAAATATTAAGGTGCAGATGAATACTATCTCCCATCTTTCCTGAAACATAGCCTCATGGATCCTCCTAACACACTGCTAGCAAGCAAACGTGATTTTGTATATAATTACAAATAAACCATTCAAATGAGTTAAAAGTGTCTTAGTCATAAATTATTAGAGGCAATTAATCAACAGACTTTGAGCTTGTTTGTGATGCTTTATATTTTCTTGCCTTTGTTTTAATTAATAAAACTGACATGCAGCAATTCTACATCTAAAATGGTCTTGGTAAAGTGAAATCTTTGCTCAAAACAACACCGCACTTTGCAAAACACAATAGCTAGTTTGGCCCGAGGCACTCATTATTCTTCAATGGATAACAATGAGTCCGTAATCACTACAAACTGCCCCAAACAATGTTGTTTTGGTAATAATTCCAGCAACTGCAATTTATTCCATTTGAATAAACCCTACCTTGAGGGCAGCTGACTGAAACTCAAATACACATTACAATTATGTTTGACAAATCATATAGGCTGCTTGTCAGCTGAGTGGCATTGCAATTCTTGCAATTTATCATTTAAACTATTGGCACAGATATGCAGTAAATGAAGGGTAGCCATTCCTGATTTCAAACCAATTTAAAATAAAATTGGGTGATTTGAACGAGGAACTGTGACAGTTTGTGGTTGGCTTCACATTCATCACCTTCCTATCCTCAATCTATCTTGTCTGTTCACCCTGGCTTTCACCACATGCGCTGAACACTGACAGACTGCTGCCTTCTAATGAGAGACAGTCCCAACTGCGCCACTTTATTTTCTCACTTCCCCAGGGCCCTTGTCTGGAGTTAATTCCACTGACCCCCTTCCAAAGTCCTCTCATTAATTTCACCAGAAGTATTGTGGTTTGTACCAATGGGTTCAGGTAGCATCATCTTTCTGCAGATCTCCCTCCAGAATGTATATTCCCTTCTGAATAAAGGCCATGCAACCTATCAGCTAATTGTGGACAATCACATTAACAGTGGGATTGGAATGGGTAGGTCTATACCTGCTGGGCTGAAGGGCCTTTTTCTGTCCTATAAGCCTCGGTGATTCTGTCAGCTTGATGGTTGACCTGCCTGAAGAGTCGCAGGCTGTTTTTGTGTTTGAGCACTGTCCCCCCACTCACATTGCTGTCGTGATTTCTATGGGGAGAGGCAAGGTCTGAAGGAGTTGGTGCTGAGCTCCTGGCTCTCATTTTCCTGGCCACATGGGATGGAGCTGCAGTGGAAAGTCATCAGCTGGATGTACAGGGTAGCTCCTGGTACCAATCAGAAATGATGGACAGAATCCTACTGGGGCTTGAGCATTGAGGGGTGTGGTGAGATTTATGGAAGAATGGGGCAAGAAGTCCAACAGAGACCATCTCAACTTAGGAGCATTTCCCACCATCTCTTACACTGTTTACATGAGGCCAGGTAATATTCATATTTGGGTGACCCATTGACAATGATGATTACATGTTAAATACCTTGTTAACAGTCCTATTCAGCTCATTAATATTCAGCCTCCTATCTTATCAAATTCCCCAAACAAGCCCAATGTTGAGAAACCCTCAACACAGAGACTGGAATGACTCAACTTACTGCTTATCTCCAAACAACCTCCATTTTGGACATTGAGCACTAACACTCCAGAGACTGCTCCACTGCACCAACTGCACACCCACAGACACTGACATCTGACATGTGGCAGCCTCTTGGCCCAGCTCCCATCCACTTACAGGACACTCTACCCCTCAATGCTACCCCTCAGGCTGTCCTGGGAACTCTCCGGAGTCCGGAGCATTGTGAATATCCACAAACTTTATAAAACTCAGTTGACACAATAAAATCCGTTAAAAACCATTTTGTATGTTAATGTGTACAGACCATTTTTCACAGCATGCTTCCCACAAATGACCTGGTTTATTCAGCTGGAGCACCAATGAGAATATCAAGAAATGAGCAACTGATTATTTGAGAGCAAGTCATTACAATAGAATTAAATATTGGTAATTGTCAGAACACTTTGTAAAAGTTAACCAAGTTCTAAGCTTTCTTGACAGGCTTAAGCTCACTCCCCGCCATTGGCTGCATTTGGCAATACGTGCTCAGATAACTGATGTTCCCCCGCGTACATGCTTCTGTTCATACCATTGATGTCTGACAATTGACAACCTGACTCTAAAGTGTTACGATAATCATCTATTTTGTATGTGCAACACCATCATCATCAATCAACTTCAATATCAAATAGATAGATTGATAAAAATGAATAACTCAGCATGATTATTAGGCAGTAATACTATTGAGTGTTCAGGTCATCACTGCTAAAGACACATCAAAGACCTCAGCCTGAGATCAGACCCAGCTTTGAATGTTTGAACTGATAGATGCCATGAGTTTAAATATGATTTGGTTCATTGTGGGTGTTTTCTATTTGGAAGAAGCAGAAATTGTGAAATCCTGGTCAGTGCCTTGTAACTGACACTTGACAATATCAACAGTAAATTAATAATGATTATAGTGTCGTCAGTTCTAATTTGTCAAGCAGTTATCTAAACACAGAAATAAAATGCTGGTGTGATGTGTGCTCTGTCATAAGTTATGTTTTTGAACAGGTTTACCATTTGTTCCATGTAATTGGCTCATAGACATCTTGTGGAAGGCACTCTGATTAAGCCAAGGTTAGTCCAGGACTTGTCAGCTAGTCAAACAGGTCAACCCGGAAACCTTTAACTAAAACTGGTCTCTACAACTGATATTAAACCTCCTGGAAACGTTTAGTATTCAGCTAAGAAATGAACTTGTAATGGTATAGTGACAGCCTTAATAACATTATCAAAAATATAGGCCAGTTAATATAAACACATTAATCAGCATCACCAAAACCAGATTAACAGGATATTCATTTCAACTTGATTGTGGGGCCCTGCTGTGAGCATTCTGCATACCCCTTTCATTCTGTAAATCACAGCAAACGTGGCCAGAATGAAGAAGATCTCCATTGTGGCGAAGATGCAGGAGGAAATCAGGAACAGCAGCTCCCACCCCCACAATCAGCAGCGGGGATTTTCACAATTCCCACAAACACTGTTTCCAGGGACAGTTGGCCATTACAAGCAGCAGCATCCTCTGAAATCAGAGTTTAGTGTCCCAGGTATCTGACACCAGATTGTGGAGATTTGATCATTTCTCAATGCTTTGCTCTTGGATAGTTATGGCTCCCCTTTGGGAAAGGGAAACGTCTCAGTGGATACCCAGGTCAGGAACAGCATCGTAGAATCCCCATGGTGTGGAAACAGACCATTTGGCCCAACAAATCCACACCAACCCTCCAAAGAGTAACCCACCGAGACCCATTCCCCTACCCTATTACTCTGCATTTACTCCTGACTAATGCACCTAACCTATACATCCCCGAACATTATATGTCAATTCACCTAACCTGCACATCTTTGGACTGTGGGAGGAAACTAGAGTACCCAGAGGAAATCCACGGGAATAATGCGCAAACTCCACACAGACAGGTACCCGAGGCTGGAATTGAACCCAGGTCCCTGGCGCTGCGAGGCTGCAGTGCTAACCACTGAGCCACTGTGTCACCACTGAGCGTCAGCATTGACAAAACTGAGGTGTCAATCCAGTGAAGCGACAAAGCCAAGACTGCTTGTATGCCAAACAGTGTACACAGCAAGTGATATGGCTAAGTCATTTCATGACTAGTGGATCAGATCTAAGCTCTGCAGTCCTGCCACATCCAGTCGTGAATGGTGGTGGACAATTAAACAACTGAAACAATTAAACCACTGTTTAAGAAGTGCAGTAAAGACAAGCCAGGGAACTATAGACCGGTGAGCCTGACCTCGGTGGTGGGCAAGTTGTTGGATGGAATCCTGAGGGACAGGATGTACATGTATTTGGAAAGGCAAGGACTGATTCAGGATAGTCAACTTGGCTTTGTGCGTGGGAAATCATGTCTCACAAACTTGATTGAGATTTTTGAAGAAGTAACAAAGAAGATTGATGAGGGCAGAGCAGTAGATGTGATCTATATGGACTTCAGTAAGGCGTTCGACAGGTTCCCCATGGGAGACTGATTAGCAAGGTTAGATCTCATGGAATACAGGGAGAACTAG
>NC_057713.1:135031586-135052334 GCF_004010195.1 Chiloscyllium plagiosum
CTGTTTTCCCTGGAGCTTCGGAGACTGAGGGGTGACCTTATAGAGGTTTACAAAATTATGAGGGGCATGGATAGACAAAGTCTTTTCCCTGGGGTTGGGGAGTCCTGAACTAGAGGGCATAGGTTTAGGGTGAGAGGGGAAAGATATAAAAGAGACCTAAGGGGCAACTTTTTCACTCAGAGGATGGTATGTGTATGGAATGAGCTGCCAGAGGATGTGGTGGAGGCTGGTACAATTGCAACATTTGAGAGGCATTTAGATGGGTATATGAATAGGAAGGTTTGGAGGGATATGGGCCGGGTGCTGGCAGGTGGGACTAGATTGGGTTGGGATATCTGGTTGGCATGGATGGGTTGGACTGAAGGGTCTGTTTCCATGCTGTACAACTCTATGACTCTAACTCAATGGAGGAGAAGGCTCCACTAATATCCCCATCCCCAATGATGTAAGTGCCCAGCACATTATTGCAAAAGATAAGGTTGAGGCATTAACAGCAATCTTCAGCCAGAAGTAATATTGTATCTACCAGGCTTCCTTATGCTAAGGCCAGTTGCCAAGTTCAGAAATGTTGAGTCTTGAGCTACCTGAGTTAGTAGCAAAACTCAAAGCATTATCAATGGGACTGAATACTCTCCCCCATGACAGATTTAGTATCAGGGGTGTTTTTAGTCACTTGGGAAACAAAAACCGAAATTGCTGGAAATGCTCAGCAGCTTTGGCAGCATCTGTGGAGAGGAATCAGCATTAACGTTTCAAGTCTGATAACCCTTCCTCAGAACCCTGGTCACATGGGACACTGGAGTACACAGATACTGTCACCCTCCCACCATCAACCTGATAATGTCAATAATGTGAAGGCTTTTGGGTGACTTGGCCAATTGAGAACATCCATCTACGATCAACACAGACTGATCCCGTCTCCACTGGAATTCAGCTAATGGTACAGGACATGCCAAGTGGGGGAAGTTCTGGAAGAAAACCGCGGCTCGTTTGCTCATTGGTATCATGGGTGGGAAAGGTTCCTCATTGGGAGGCACTGAGCATTTCCCCCAACCTGCCACACACTCTTCGCTGTGCATGTGGGTCAAGGTGACCTTGTGCCTAGGGTATGTGTGCAGTCAGAAAGAGTCACACCAGTGACCAGGAAGGATTGTTGGCCTTCAATAAGCTCAGTGAATGATGTAGTGCCCCCAGTCCAACCTCCTCTGACCCGCCCAGGAGAATGTGCCCAGCTTTGTGCTTGCACTGGCACTAGCTGTGGCACACATTCCTGGCATATGACCCTTGCCAACGTTCCAGCCAGCAGGTAACTCCCACTAAGCACAGTCATTCATTGCCAGTGATCCTTCACCGCTGCTGCATCAACTGTGGGTGCCCCTTCTCCATGCAGCAGTTTAAGAAGGCAGCTACCACTTCCTTCCGTCACGGGCAGGAACTGCTGGGCTTGTCAGTGATACTCACATTGTAAGAATGAATAAAATAAATATGGATTTAAAGGTGATAATGTTGAGCACATGGGAAATCAACATAGAAATCATGATGATTTATGGAGTTATCTTCAGACTTCTGTCTCCTTCGTATTTTTTGATTTATAAGGATGATGGTGGACATGTCATTGCTGCAATAAGATGAAAACCTGAATTAATTGCTGTAACTTTGCTGTTTAATGATTCTGCAGTTGATAGAAGGTAGACAATAATGTAGGGACTTTACCCTGAGATTTATTAGACAATAAGACCATAAGAATCAGTGACAGCAGGGGGCCATTCAGCCTGCTCCCCCATGGGATAGGATCATGGCTGATCCGACATTCGTCAAGTCTGCTTTCCTGCCCTTTCCCTGTACCCAGGGTTCCCTGACTGATCAAGAATCTGTCTCAGCCTTAAATATACATAAGGACTCTGCCCCCAGAGCTCTCTGTGGCAAGGAGTCCCAAAGACTCACAACTCTCTGAGAGAAGGACAGGAAAGTGACAATAAAAGAGACAAAGATGTTGTTGCTTCAAAACATCAAAACTTTTCTCTACAATAACTATGCTGTATAGAGCGTATTTAAATTTATGGACATTAAAGAGCAATGACAGCAGCAAAAATCAGCGAAACAGTCATGGGGTCAATCATACTTCATGAGGTGTTGCATTATATTAGACACACACTGGGAAATGGTCACAGGTTAACTCTCATTCTGTACAGCATGTGTCAATTTCAGGAGAACAGTGGATGTACAATTTCAGCTACGAATAGAGGGAAGATAGTTATTTTTTCCAGTCAGTAAGTGTCATTGGTAGTATCAGCCTGTGGTTAGGTTTCTGATCTCCAGAGGGTACCATTGACTATAGCTCCATCTTCAACACCATAATTCCAACCAAACCCATCTCTAAACTCCGAGACCTAGGTCTCTGTTCCAGGATCCTTGACTTCCTGACCCACAGACCACAATAGGTGACAACACCTCCTCCAACATAATCCTCAGCACTGGGGCCCTGCAAGGCTGTGTACCCTTATAGACACATGGTTATTTGGCCAAATTCAGCTCTAACCCCATTCTCAAATTTGCTGATGACACCATCCTAGTGGGTCAGATCTCAAACAATGATGAGACAGAGTGCAGGAAGGAGATAGACAGCTTAGTGACATTGTGTAAAGACAACAATCTCTCCCTCAATGTCAGCAAAACAAAGGAGCTGGTCATCGACTACAGGAAGTGGAGTGGAGGACACGCCCCTGTCTCTATCCATGGGGCTGAGGTGGAGATAGCCAGGAGTTTAAGATTCCTGGGAGCAAATATCACCAACAATCTATCCTTGTCCATCCACATTGATGTTACAGTCAGACCAACACCTCCACTTCCTCAGGAGGCTAAAGAAATTCAGCATGTCCACAGTGACTCTCACCAATTTTTATAGATGCACTACAGGATGAATTCTATCCGGATGCATCACAGCTTGGTATGGCAACTGCTCTGACCTGGACCACAAGAAACTACAGAGAGACGTGAACACAGCCCAGTCCATCCCACAAATTAACCTTCCATCCACTGACTACATCTATACTTCCTGCTGCCTTGGGACAGCAGCCAACATCATCAAAGACCCCTCCCACCCCGGTTATACCCTCTTCCAGCCTCTGACATTGGGCAGATGATACATTCATTTGAAAACACGTACCAACAGATTCAAGAACAGCTTCTGCCCTGCTGTTATCAGACTTTGAATGGATCTCTCATATATTAGAGTTGGTCTTTCTCTGCACCTTCTCTGTAGCTGTAACACTATTACCCTGATGTACTTATGTAAAGTGTGATTTGCCTAGATAGCACACAAAACAATACTTTTCACTGCATCTCGGTACGTGACAATAATAAATCACACCCACGCACACACTCTCTCACAGGCTTATACCCCATCACACCCACACACACACTTTACCAAGCTTTCACACACAAACACACACTCTCTCACATGCACTTACATGCACTCACATTCACATGCACATACATGCACACACTCTCTCTCTATCTCTCTATCTCTCTCTCTCTCATGTGCACACACACATAGACATACAATTTTATGGGGTTAAAAAATCACACAACACCAGGTTATAGTCCAACAGGTTTAATTGGAAGCACACTAGCTTTCGGAGCGACGCTCCTTCACCTAGTGATAGTGGAGGACACAATTCTAAGGCACAGAATTTATAGCAAAAATTTACAGTGTGATGTAACTGAAATTATACATTGAAAAATACCTTGATTGTCTGTTGAGTCTTTCATCTGTTCGAATACCATGATAGTTTCACTTCTTTCATGTGTAAATCACAAACATTTTTTAAAAGTTGCATTCTCAGGTTAGCTATAACAATGGCCGTTAGCAAGACAATATGATGTTTAGATTGATTCTAATCTAAAAAGTGAGAAAAAAGAGTTTTACATGAATTCATGCAGTTTTTGAGCAAAGTACAATGTAACCCTGCAAGTACAAATTCACCCCACAAAATATATGTGTGCATGTGGGTCTTGTCTGTCTGTGTGTGCGTGTCTGGGGTGGGGTGTTGTGACTAACACACACACACACACAGGAATTCCTATTATGGGGTGAATTTACATTTGCAGAATTATATTTGTAGATACATTCTATGTTGCTCAAAAAATGCACAATCTGCAGGCAGTCAATCCATGTAATATTTTGTAATTTCCATTTTGGAAATAGAACCCATCTGACTCAAGATTGGAATATAGCCAGACTCTGACCTCACACCTTTAATGCATTGTCTAAGCTGAGATGTCACCTTTTGTTATAAAACCTTAAGTTATCTCAAGAAGGTGACTTAAAAGAAGTTCTGGGATTTACATATTAATGAACCAATCCTGCAATCCATTCTGAAAGATTTAACAATCCAGGTTTGTTCAATATGTCATTTCAGTTTCATCACACTGTAATCTTTTGCCATAAATTCTGTCTTAAGTCTTAAGGTCTTGATCTCCACAACCACCTGATGAAGGAGCAGCGTTCCGAAAGCTAGTGCTTCCACATAAACCTGTTGGACAATAACCTGGTCCTGTGTGATTTTTAACTTTGTCCACCCCAGTCCAACACCGACATCTCCACATCAGTAACAAATCAAATCAACTCAAATCAAAATTGCTAACAGTTTAAAGCACTGAAGGGTTTTGAAGGCTAAAGTAGGCCATTTCTGATTTTGGAATGAGCCTTGTATTCTTGCTGTTGGAATCAGTTACTTCTTCACCATTCCTTGTTTCCCTTTACTGTTTTCCTAAACCCTTCAGAGTAGACGTGCAGCATTATGCATTCTGTATTAATGTGACATTGCGCCTGCAAGGAAAGTTGTTACATGTCAGCTGTCCAGACTTTGCACAAACGTTAGCACTTTCAGCTCTATTCATGTGGGAAAAAGGGAAGTCAGCAATCTCAATCACAAGTAGAAAGAGATTAGATTAGATTCCCTACAGTGTGGAAACAGGCCCTTCGGCCGAACAAGTCCACACCGACCCTCCAAAGAGTAACCCACCCATACATTTACCCCTTACCTAACACTACGGGCAATTTAGCATGGCCAATTCACCTGACCTGCACATCTTTGGACTGAGGGAGGAAACCGGAGGAAACACACGCAGACACGAGGAGAACGTGCAAACTCCACACAGTCAGTCGCCTGAGGCGGGAATTGAACCTGGGTCTCCGGCTCTGAAGCAGCAGTGCTAACCACTGTGCCACCGTGCCGCCCACTAGGGGAGGTGAAATATTCCTGAAACAATTATTTCACAACTTTGATGAATAGTAAGATTTGAAAAGTGTGGAAATGAAGTTGGAGACTAAGATATCTCAGATGATTTGAACTGCTGTTAACATATACAAGGTTACCTTGAAACACACCTTCTGAAACTAGAAACCACTTTATTCCACAGAAACTCTAGCTGATCATCTTCTCAACCAAGCAACAATACATCAACACATGAGGAATCTGAAATGTTAGAGACCAGAGCGATGAAGAAATCCAATTGCAAATGTTAAAAACAAAATAAAGTAGTTCCATCTGAGGTTCTCATGAATTGGACTACAAACCGTATGGAAATAATTTTCTGATTCTGATTTAGATTACCAGCAGTTTTTTGAATATTTTTGGTAATAGCTTTCAAGTGAATCTTCAACTGAATAGAGCAGGTAACCAGGCAATGGAAGGAAAATTGTCCAGGTCAGTGATCATAGGTGACAAAGTTGGAAATTTCCTCTATTCTTGTTTAAGAGGGTGCAGTATAAAGGATCGTGGCAGGAAAATATGGATCTGTATAACTGCTAACCTCTAGGAGAAAGTGAGGACTGCAGATGCTGGAGATCAGAGCTGAAAATGTGTTGCTGGAAAAGCACAGCAGGTCAGGCAGCATCCAAGGAGCAGGAGAATTGACGTTTCGGGCATGAGCCCTTCTTCATTCCTGAATGTCGATTCTCCTGCTCCTTGGATGCTGCCTGACCTAACTGCTAACCTCAACAAGTAATGTGGGTGTGATAAGTACAGTTGCAACTGATGGGTGTAAACTAAAAATGACCCAAGAGCCTTAACTAGTGGAAGGTCATCATGATGATATCGCCGAGGTGGGCTGTGGTGAGATACATGACTCTGACGTTGGTGGGTCCAGCACAGGCTGTAGTGAGGCAGCGGTGGACGTGAATCTGTCCAGTAGCAAAACATGGCAGCTGAGAATCAATGACTGTAATGTTAGTTACATAGGCAGAGACGGTGGCGAGGTGCTGGCGGTTCCAGGACAGCTCAGCACTTGACCGTATATGGATTCTTCTTTAAGCTAAATCTTTTCATTTACCTCATTCTTAAAACTATCAAAATGGTGCCGCATTGTGGTGAATGAAAGCTTTTCTATGTATTTATTGTATTTTGCACTGTAAAACGCACACTCGACAATAAAAACATTTGTTCGTTCATTCATCCATTCATAATTGTGGTGGTATTTTCCCAAATGACCAAACCAGGTATCTTGTGGCATTTGACACCTATACCAACATATGGCACAGGGTAAGGACACTGGAGTAGGTAACCTCAGGTGCCCTGAGATGTACTTTATCAAGGATAACTTCATCAAACATCAGCAAGCTGCTTTTAGTTGGGAAATAGATCTTCATAGACAATCTAATGGGCCTTGAGTCTGGCCAATCCTTAATACAATCCCGATGAATGGGACCAAATTCTCAGGCATTCTTTTATTCCTATCATATTTAATTGTGCCTGTTATGGGTTGCATGGCAACAATCCAACCCCACCAACAATTTGCCTATGGCTTGTTGTAAGATTGTCAACTGTCATCCTGGAGAGCCCACCCAATGTCATTTCTCTCTTCACATAATTTGGCTCAAAGGAGAACATCAGGAAGTAAAGTCGGAACCTCTAGTTCCATAGATGTGACTTCCTCAACTACTACACTGACCAATAGATTGTCATGGATAGGGTAAATGGACAAGGTCTTTTCCCTGATGTGGGCGAATCCAGAACTAGAGGGCATAGGTTCAGGGTGAGAGGGGAAAGATTTAAAAGGGACCTAAGGGGCAACGTTTTTTACGCAGAGGGTGGTGCATTTATGGAATTAGCTGCCAGAGGGAGTAGTGGAGGCTGGTACAATTACAGCATTTAAAAGGCATCAGGATGGGCATATGAATAGGAAGGTTTAGAGGGATATGGGCCAAGTGCTGACAAACGAGGCTTGGTCAGTTTAGGATATCTGGTCAGCATGGATGGGTTGGACTGAAGGGTCTGTTTCTGTGCTGTACTTCTCTCTGATTCCATACCTAGGAGAAGGTGAGGACTGCAGATGCTGGAGAGTCACAGCTGATGAAGTCCTGTGCTGGAAAAAGTACAGCTGGTCAGGCAGCATCCGAGGAGCAAGAGAATCGATGTTTCAGGCATAACTCAATAGATTGTCACCCCAACTCTATCAGCACTTTCAGGCAAAAGTTATAGTCTGAAAGTCTCCTGCATGACCAGGAGAGCCTCCACAGGATTGACTCCTCGGGCTCTAACTTTTTATAATCTATGTTATTGACTTAGATTGGGGATGGGAGTAGGAGAGCAGAAGGTACTGTAGGGAGATTTGCAAATGACACTAAAATAGGCAGGAAACTAAGTTGCAATGAAGAAATGAGAAACTTACAAATGGGTATGGATAGGATCAGTGATAGGTCAAATAGGGATCTGGGAGTGCTAGTCGAGGATTCTCTAAAGGTAAACATGCAGGTTGAGTCCGTGATTAAGAAAGCGAATGCAATGTTTTCATTTATCTCCTGAAGAATCCTGAAGAAGGGCTTATGCCCGAAACGTCGATTCTCCTGTTCCATGGATGCTGCCTGACCTGCTGCGCTTTTCCAGCAACACATTTTTCAGCTCTGATCTCCAGCATCTGCAGCCCTCACTTTCTCTTAGGTGCAGTAGTCAGGTGTAAATATAGGGGAATGGGTCTGGGTGGATTACTCTCTGGAGGATCAGTGTGGACTTTTTGGGCCCAAGGGGCTATTTCCACACTGTAGGGATTCTAATTCTAATTCTAATCACTGTTTCGGTACAGAGGGATCTAGGTATACAGGTAATAAGAGAGGCAAGTGGAATTCTGGCATTTATCACAAAAGGAATAGTGTATAAAAGTCGGGAAATGTTGCTGCAACTGTACAAGGCATTAGTGAGACAATGCCTGGAATATTGCAAACAATTTTGGACCCCAGGATGTTGACAGCAGGTGATTCAGTGATGGGGTGGAATGTCAAAGGGCAGATGTTCTCTATTGTTGAAGTTGGTCATTGCCTGGCATTTGTGTGGCACCACTGTTACTTGCCACTTTTCAGTGCCAGCCTGAATACGGTCCAGGTCTTTGTGCAGCTCCAACACTGAAGAAGCTTGACACCATCCAGGACAAAGCAGCCACCTATCATCACACCATACACCACCTTAAACTTTCACTTCCTCAAACAGTGGTATACAGTATGTACCACCTTCAAAATGTATTGTGTCAACTCGCCATATCTCCCTCTCCAGCACCTTCTAAACTCATAATCCCTACCACCTAGAAAGTGAAAGAGAGAGAGCATATGGCAACACCACAGAGTGAACATTCCCTCCAAACCATAAACCAAGCTGACTTGGAAATATACCACCATTCCTTCAATATCAATGGGTCAAAATCCTGGAAGTGCTTTCCTAACATCATTGTAGGTGGAGCCACACCAGCTGGACTGCAGTGGTTCAAGAATTTTAAATTGACATATTGGTTTTCAGTGTGTCTCCCGGGTTTAATAGATCCCTTGTATGTAATTTTGTAGCCACCACCTTCTGGGTGGTAAATAAAGACAGAAAATGAGTGTTTGTTTTCCCAGTCGTACATAAACCCCATAAATGGTAAAAGAAAGCGTCACTTTTATGGATAAACTCCAGTGTAACCATCACGTTTTACAAAGATCTGTCAGAACAATTGTATTCATTCATCAAGGTGGTAAAAACAATGACTGCAGATGCTGGAAACCAGATTCTGGATTAGTGGTGCTGGAAGAGCACAGCAATTCAGGCAGCATCCAAGGAGCTTCGAAATCGACGTTTCGGGCAAAAGCCCTTCATCAGGAATACAGACAGAGAGCCTGAAATGTGGAGAAATAAGCTAGAGGAGGGTGGGGGTGGGGAGAAAGTAGCATAGAGTACAATGGGTGAGTGGGGGAGGGGATGAAGATGATATTTATTCATCATTCAGACCATACCAGATGATGGTATTAATGTTCAGATCAGATCCTAGACTATAATCTGGTTGATAGATCATATTTGCTTTATTTTTCTTTTAGTTTTAATGAGGCAGTCTCTAATTGAAACTTAACGCAATGCTGCAGATTTGGTTTGAACAATTAAACAGTTGGATACTAAGGAAACAAAATGAACATAAAATAGAATAAACAAAACCATTTACATATAATGTAAACTTAAAGGTTTTGAAACACAAGGTAACTATAAGGGCAATGATCCCAAAATTCTCAATTACTCAAGAAGCTTGACACCATCTAGGACAAAGTAGCATCTTGATCATCACACCAACCATCACCTTCAATTTTCACTTCTGCAACCAATGGTACACAGAGCCAGTGCCTTAAAACAGCTCTGTACAATATACAGAAGCACACCTTGCATGGTACTCATACGATAGGAAAACCACCTTCTTTAAAACTTCATTTAACTCTGATTTCCATTTGCAGTCTGGAAAAGCTGATAGCTTGGATGCTACCTGGAGCTTTCAATCACCTGAGCTTAAACATTCTCAGCTTCAAATAACCTCCTCAGGGTTTTATCCAAGCACTTATGGCCTGGAACTATTACTGAACTCCTTACTCTAAGAAAAGGTAATTTATTTTTACTATGTTCTTCCTTTATCAGAAGAACTGCTTCACACATCCATCTTCATCTGAGAGTACTCAGAACTGTCCCAAAATGAAACTAAAACAAAAAGTTTCTTTGAACTATGCGTACATCTCCTAAACTTAAAAGGAACCAAATGAAAAAGGTTCCTGGCCGAAATCTTGAGCATAAATGTTGACCTGAGAGAGGGGAAATTCTCCAAATGTTATCAGCCACCCATTATTCTCAGGAATTACTTCTCTATAAGTTGTTTTAAAAGAAATCATAATGGCTACAAAAATACATACAAGGTATTTATTAAACCCATGAGACACACTGAAAACCAATATGTCACAAATTCAAAATTCAAACTTAAAAATAAATAATATCAAAGTTATAAATCACACACCCAACACCACAAGATCAATACTGTGTTGCTGCATATCAGAAATGCAGCCAGTGTGCCACCATAATTATAGGTCTCATTACCAATTAATCTGCAATGGGAATCATCATCAAGTTGTTTTTACACTGTTACTAAAGCTATAGAAGTAAACGTTAGCTATCAGGTTACAGCTAAAGATTTTGGAACAGGGATTAGGTTGGATACCCTTTTACTACTAGACATAACAGGCCAAATGGTCATGTTTTGTCCTGTAAATTTTTAATGATTCTTATTCTCACAGGGCGCACACTGAGGGATAATGATCCATTCATATTACTGAGTAATAATATCAGCATCATCTAATTCCAACCTCCCTTGAGGGGATGTTGAGCCCTCATGGAGAAAGCATGGGGGAGAGATTGAGCCCTCATGGAGAAAGCCCAGCATGGAGTGACTGCAGGCCCATGAATAAACAACAACTATGTTTTGGAACTTTTACCTTTATTCTTATTTACTACTTAATACTGACAAGAACTGTAATGTTGAACTTGTAAATTCTCTTTACCTTTCTACTTTTTAACCTAAGATTTTATACCTAGGTTGTAGGTAGCTTGTACAGAAAATAGCGCTGTGAATGGTGACATAGTACACTTTTCAGTGTACTCCTGTATCCCTGTACTTGAGTACATGCGACAGTAAAACCTAACACTAATTCTAATTCTAACAATCTTTGTGAAGATTTGTGTTGTTATTATTAAAGTTATACAAAAATCTCAGTGTACACTGCAGCAAAGTAGAAAGGACCAAAATATTTCACGGTCAGCAAAGTCTGATTTTATATGTGAGTTAAATCAGGGTGGCTTCTGCCTCGAATATTGACATTGAAAGATTCCATGGCACTGTTTCAACAAAGAGCAGGAAAGTTACCCTTAATACCTGGGCTAATGTTTAACTCTCAATCTATATCACAAAAACAGATTATCTAGCTTTATTACAGTTTTGTCTGTGGGAGCTTGCTTTGCATTAAATTGGCTGTTGTCATTCCGACATTATAGCACTTCAAAAGTGCATTATTGACTATAAAGCATTTTTGTATTTCTACAGTCATGAAAGGTACAAAATAAATTCAAACTTCTAATCCAGACCAAACCCTTTCAAAATATTCAGAAGGTAGTCTAACACAAACTTTCTCTTATTTTAAAGGTAAATGTAAGGTGTTGCATTCCAGATGCAATTTGATTGGTCAGACTACCGGATTTTAAGCAAAACATACTTTATTTTTAATTAAAATACAACAAAAGAGAGAAGGAGTTGGAATAACAATTCTATTGGAAAACTTAACGGAATAATAGATACAATAATGATTATGAATTAACTGTTCCAATATACTAACATCCTAAAACCTTTGACAAAAGGCAAGTTCCCTAAAACAGGTTGTCTCATATGTAATTCTCCAGTCTAGGAGAAAACAAAGACATCAACAGAAAATTCTGAGTGTGTATATCTGCTGGGAGAGATTTACTGCAGCTTCCAACTCTACTGAGTCCCCAGCAACAACTGCTGAAAGTTAAGACAAAAAATCCTGGTTCTGTGAGACTTGACCACACCTATTCAGGCTGCTTCTGTTGTTCCAACCTTTTAAAAACAACCCTAAGGCCTCACAAGCTGTTTACTCTCATGGCTGTGGTAGTCTGTTCAATACCGCTGCCTTAAAAGCTCTCTTCAAAAAAAACCCAGGACAAAATACACTTCTTAATGGTATAGTTTTGTCATAATATCTTTTGAATACAAGAGTTCCCAATTTACGAAAAACTGACTCATGAACAAATGTGATCCCATACAGAGATGCATCAATATTAATTTTAACGATCTGACATACTCAATCTTGCAAACAGCAATTTTATTGCTTGTGTTCCAACTTGTACACAAATCAACTTGCGAACATAGTCAAAGAAGGGAGCTGTTTGCAATCCAGGGACTGCCATTAAATTTATGTTACAATACCTGGTGTATATTACAAACTGAAACCTTTGAATGATTCATTCTATTTTAAGCAAACCTCTTTATATAGTTCGGCACTTTTGTCTTCATTTTGGCTTCCTTTTTGCTGCATTGCAAATTGAAAATGTGAAAAACAACTATACCATGCCCACGGATAAATTATACTGTTTAAAATTCCGCTGTGCATGGTTTCTGATTCCTATCCCACTAACTAATCATGTTTACTGGAAATTCTGATACTTTTTGGATGCTATCAGCTCTATGTGATACTATGTTGTCAGCATTTGCTCTTCAATACAAGGAGAAATATTTACCTGGGTGGCTTTCCTTTTAACAGTAGCCTCAAGCAATTACACCTTCAGTATTTGATAGATGGCTGAAGGTCCAAGCTGTCATTTACATTGCTGACATGTTTAGGTTGCATTTCAGCAAATGTCAATGTCAATTTGGATTTGTACAAGTGTAATCTAACAATAAATTTACAACTAAATCCATCTCACTGCATTCAATTTCATCATGTCGCCCCGCAGTGATGGCTGTTGGCACTCACCTCATCCGGGCTCTCGTCAATTTGAGATTTAATCTGCGTCTCAATCTTTGCTGAAACTTCTCAGTGTTTCCCAAAGTAAAAACCACTTCTTACATTATGTGTTGCCAGTGCCAACTGATCAGGCCAGTGAGCTAACAGCCATTATAATCAATCCCACCACCTCACATTCTTTAGATTCCCTACAGTGTGGAAACAGGCCCTTCGGCCCAACAAGTCCACACCGACCCTCTGAAGCGCAACCCACCCTCCTACGTTTACTGCTGACTAATCCACCTAACACTACGGGCAATTTAACATGGCCAATCCACCTAACCTGTACCTAACTGTGGGAGGAAACCGGAGCACTCAAAGGAAACCCACAGGGAGAATGTGCAAACTCCACGCAGACAGTTGCCCGAGGCAGGATTTGAACCCGGGTCTCATAGCACTGTGAGGCAGCAGTGCTAACCACTCTGCCACCGTGCCGCACCTATTAATCTCCTCAAAGACATTTTAATTCAATGGGTCTGGATTTCAGATTTCACGCAAATTAACACAGGACTTTATATCTTTGATTGCTACAGGCTGTTTGACAGACTGGGCTTTTTATGAGGAAGTTGGAGATGAAATATCTTGGTCTAAACTTTGGGGTTTCTTTCAGCGATATTGACACACCTAACTCTACTGTAGCTAATGTTACAACCTTCACTGACTTTTCATTATTTTATTCTTTTTATCATTTCGGTTTGTGAGCTATGAACTGTGAGCTGAGATCTGAAGGTAACCTTTGGACTGTGAACACCAGATTGTTTTTAAAACAGCCAAACTGTTATTTGTTTATGAGGACAGGCCTGAAAGTTAATTGTAGGTTGATTCTTGTTAAAAGTGCTACATAAATGCTTCAAGTCCAAAGGGGTCTTATGTTCAAAAAGATGGCAGATGTTAAATGCTCCTGGGCCTCATAGGGAGACAACTAGCCCAGCAAAGAGAGGCCATGGTTTGAACTGGACTTTGGACTGTGTTTGGATCAGAAGGGTGTGTCTGCAGAAGCTACAGGACAGAGGTTTGCTTGCTCCCTGGTTGTCCTCTCATTCTCAACTTGTTGAAGATCAGAAAATGGAATCCCGGTTATAAGAATTAAAATAGTATCCCTCCAAGTCAACTGGAAGCCAGCTCCAGTGTTGTCAGAAACCAAACAAGATATGTGATGTTATGTGATGTGAAGTGGCAGTGATATTAGGAATGGTGGAATCTGCTTAAGTGAACCTGGGAGTTATTTAGCTTTTTTGATTCATCCCTTACCTGTCTGTTTACGTATCTATCTGTCTTTGTGTGAGGGTGGGGTCTTACAATTAAAGAGGATTGGTTTTAAGTCATGGACATTAATTAGGTTACTTTATAGTGTAACATTGCTAAGATTATTGTATTATGAATAAATTGTTCAATCTTTTGTTTGCTCTACAAACCTGGTGTCTGGTATTGGTTATTCACAAAGTGTGGAATTGGTTATTCAAAAAGTCTAGTTAAGAACCATGAGAGTGTGGTGCTGGAAAAGCACAGCCGGTCAGTTAGCATCCGAGGAGCAGAAGAATCGAAGTTTCTGGAATAAACCCTTTATCAGGAAACATTCTGATGAAGCCTTATGCCCGAAATATTGCTTCTCCTGCTCCTCGGATGCTGCCTGACCGGCTGTGCTTTTCCAGCACCACACTCTTTGACTCCGATCACCAGCATCTGCAGACCTCACTTTCTCCTCGGAACCAGTGGATGGCACAGTGGCTCAGTGGTTAGCACTGCTATCTCACGGTGCCAGAGGCCTGGGTTCAATCCCAGCCTCGGGTGACAGCCTGTATGGAGTTTACACATTCTCCCCGTGTCTATCTGGATTTTCTCCAGCTTCCTCCCACAGTGCACAGTTTAGGTGGATTGGCCATGCCCAATTGTTTGTGGTGTCCAAGGGTGAGATTAGCCATGGTAGTATGTTGGGGTTGAGGGGAATGCTCTTTGTAGAGTCGGGGACGACTCAATGGGCCAAATGGCCTCTCTCCTCACTGTAGGGATTCCATAGTGAAATCAAAAGCAAACTCAATTATGTAGTGAGCAGTTCAGACAGGACAAAAAATACATAGGAGGAGAAAGTGAGGTCTGCAGATGCTGGAGATCAAAGTTGAAACTTTATTGCTGGAACAGCACAGCAGGTCAGGCAGCATCCAGGGAACAGGAGATTCGACGTTTCGGGCACAGGCCCTTCTTCAGGAATCCTGAAGAAGGGCCTGTGCCCGAAACGTCGAATCTCCTGTTCCCTGGATGCTGCCTGACCTGCTGTGCTGTTCCAGCAATAAAGTTTCAACAAAAAATACATAAGCAAGTGTGTCATGATACTGTGCTAAATTGATTTTATGAGAGGGAGGATAGTCATGGTTACAGTGATGAAGGAAGTTGGGAGCGAAACAAAATATCAGGGTGGCATGGTGGCTCAGTGGTTAGCACTTCTGCCTCACAGCACCAGGGTCCCAGGTTCACTTCCAGCCTCAGGTGACTGTCTGTGTGGAGTTTGCACATTCTCCCCGTGTCTGCGTGGGTTTCCCCCCACAGTCCAAAGATGTGCGGGTCAGGTGAATTGGCCATTGGCTAAATTACCCACAGTGTTAGGTGCGTCATTCAGAGGGAAATAGGTCTGGGTGGGTTACTCTTTGGAGGACTGGTTGGGCCGAAGGGCCTGTTTCCATACTGTAAGTAATCTAAAAAAATCATTAGGGCCAATTTTGAGTCATTGAAATGTTTAATTTTACTGTATTGTGAATGCAGGGATAGGGAGGCTGATTCAATATGGCTGTCTATCTCCCCATTATTATGGACCAGACCAGACCCCTCAAAATATATGAAGAAGGTAGTCTAGACCCTAACTTTCTCTTATATTAAAGGTAAATGTCTGCTGTTGTGTTCCAGATGCAATTCAATTGGTCAAACCACTTGATGTTAAGTAAAACACAATTTATTCAAATACAACAAAAGAAAGAACTTGGAATAACTCTACTAGCAAAACTGAACAGAATAATAGATACAGTACTTGTTTACAATTTATTGTTCAAATATGGTGACATCTTATAAACACATTCTTAACAAAAGGCAAATTACAAAAACAGACTGTCTCCCATGCAGTCCAGCAGCTCAGGCAGAGAACCCCCAGCTTTTGGCTATAACCAAGCCGGAGAAAAAATAGCTTCCACTTCTTCAAGACCCCAATAGCAACTGCTGCTGAAAACTATATGCTAAAAATGCCTGGTTCTGTGGGGGTGTGCTTGAGCACACCCAATCAGGCTGCTTCTACTGTTCCAGCTTTAAAAAGGAACACAAAGCGTCACAGGTTGTTTAGCTTCAGGTTGCTTACACCTGACCCCAATCTCTCTGAGAGAAACCAGGACCAAACACACCTTTTAAAGCCACAGTATCCTCACACCATATCGTAACACAAACTTCAAAGTAAAAGTTGACCTTTCTGAACGGTTTAATCAAATAAATAAATTGTCACCCATGAAATGATTGACAGGCTAGGACAGGAGAGTGAACCAATTTTATTTTAGTTACACAGAATGCCATTTTGGTTAGAATCAGTTTTTTAAAACACTGTGCTTTACAAATGAATAAGATGCATTGGTGGTTAGATTACCATTCTAAGTTGTATCCTTGTAGTCCCGGGGTTTATAAATATGGTTTGTATTATGCGTCAAGGCGAGGATGTAGGCTCTAAGATCTAATTCTGCAGTACAGCAATTGAGCCCATACAGTTATTATTCTGCAGCACTCTCAAGCCAAATGTGCACCAAAATCTACAACCTTTGTTTTGTCTCGTTGGAATTTTCTGACCCAGATTACAGTGTTTCGCTTGTAAAGCAGGATTACAGTTGGCTTCAAACTGCTGCTGTCTGCATCAATAAACAGTTGGGACTCTCCATCATGATTCTGTTGGCATTCTGCTGAGGTGATAGTAAAATGTAGACGGTGCGGCCTATTGCCACTCCATTGCTTCAATCATAATTTCTCTCTCTCAGCTTCTGACCATTTATCTTACTGAATTAACAGCAGCAGCAGGAGTATACATCCCAGGGAGAGGAAGGGCTTTCCTTTCCACCAAACACACAGCCACCATTTAGTGCTGCCAAGTGGAAGATTAGCAATTAGCTCCATCAGAAGGTAACAAAGGCCCTGAGCTCAACAAATGGCAGGAGATTATTGGGTAGCTGTCTATTGTCCCTCCAAATAACCACAGCATGGCTCTGTTGAAGGCCTTATTCTCAAAAAAAAACCTACAAGGAAGATGCAATGTTCCTTTAACGTTCTTCTGTCTCTCGAGGGTCCCTTGATGTCTCTCTTCCGATGTTCCAGTGCTCAACAGCACCACAAATCTTTGTGGAGTGTGACTGAAAAACAGGAGCAGGAACTATGTTTTTTTTACTTCCCAAACCCAACTTAGTGATTGTGAAGCCAATAATAATGCTTCAGCTTCTATTCCAGATGAGTCATAGAGATGTACAGACCCTTCTGTTCAACTCATCCATGCATTTTTATGATGCCTTTCATGATTTCTGGAGATTCCAAAGTATTTCAACATCAATATAATACTTTTCTCTCAAAGTGTAGGCATTTAATAAATGAAATGTGAGAGTTACTTTCCACATATCAAGCTTTCACAAATATTATTATGATAATGACCAAACAATAAAGGTAAAGTCACTATCGGATTACTTACTTAGTTAGAGAGAGACAACTGGCAGTGGTTTAACCTGAGGATCACTGTATCTCAGGCAAGCAGAGAGTTTGAGAGGGAGAGTCCTTCATGGTAATCTCAGCTGGTGTGGGAATTAAGCCCACACTGTTGGTGTCAGTCTGCATTGTAAACCAGCCATTCAACCAACTCAGCTAACCAACCCTCCAGATGAGGTACCATTGATTGAGAGATAATCATTGCTCAGTCCCTGCCCTCCTTGCATTTAGCACCATGAGACCATCTACATTCGTCTGTGAGGGCAGAGGGATTTGATTCAGTGATTCAACAGAAAACTGAATCATCCAGGTAGATTTTTTATTATTTTGCAGCAATTGAAATTATGATCTTCTTTGAATGACTCAGATATCCAAATTGGTGCTTCAATTTTCTTTATTCCAAATCACAGTCACTGTACAGAGATCAATGCTGTGACAGGATAACCAGTGGTGTCTCAGCAAATATTTCCATGAAATGAGCATTCCATTAAGGATCTGCCAATTTCCTGGTTTACCTTGTAATTGCTGTAGACTGAAGAGCACACAACGACCAATGAGAACACAGAATTGTGGAAACACCCAGCCAGTGAAACGTACTTTATTATTGCGTATTGATAATTGTCTGTGACTGGCTATATACAAAAAGGGAATTAACCACCGATCGCCAATCTGTCACATCAGAACGCTCTGGCCTCAAAGTCATTCTTTCCTTTGTGCCAATCTTTCAAACAATGAGTAATGGTGTTTATTTTTTTTCAATTAACTAATTTTTCTAATCAACTTGTTCAGAGATGTTATTACACACTTGAATCTAGCTCAGAGGTAGGGATACTACCACTGTGCCCCAACAGCCCTTGAGTGATGCAATTTTTTTCCAGTCATATTAATTTCAATCAGCTGTTCGCTTCAAAATCACTTATCGACTCACCTTTGAAGACTGTGAGTTAACACTTTAGCTACACTGCTGTGGTTCTGTTCGCCGAGCTGGAAGTTTTTGTTGCAAACGTTTCGTCCCCTGGCTAGGCGACATCATCAGTGCTTGGGAGCCTCCTGCGAAGCGCTTCTTTGATGTTTCCTCTGGTGTTTATAGTGGTATAAACACCGGAGGAAACATCAAAGAAGCGCTTCGCAGGAGGCTCCCAAGCACTGATGATGTCGCCTAGCCAGGGGACGAAATGTTTGCAACAAAAACTTCCAGCTCGGCAAACAGAACCACAACAACGAGCACCCGAGCTACAAATCTTCGCACAAACTTTGAACTTTAGCTACACCTTCTGCAGTTGGGCTGTAACGCTCAATTAGACCGCTCGGTGCCAATTTAATTTGTACTAGCAAGAAATTTTGACAACGTTAGATTCTGCATTAGGGGATCCTCCACTTTCACCATCATCTTCCCTCATTGAATCATTCATAGATCAATCAATATGACCTGACCAAAATACAAAGCAATAGTTTGATCTTTAACATTTTCATCCGGCAAACAAATTATATTAATTTTGCAGTTATATGAATGTTGAATCATTCATATCAAAAGCTAAAGTGGATTCCTGATGAAGGGCTTTTGCCCGAATGGTCAATTTTACTGCTCCTCGGATGCTGCCTGAACTGCTGTGCTCTTCCAGCACCACTAATCCAGAATCTGGTTTCCAGCATCTGCAGTCATTATTTTTACCCTGTACAAACCAATACACAATCCTTCATCCATGACAAGATAGCAAAACTTTAAAGGGATTCATTTGATACTAACAAAAATGCAATAACAACATTTGAATATTGTAACTAGTCTGTGACTCAACAATCATAGGTCCTGGTGATTGACTGATTCTCAGTCCTGGGGAATCAGCCAATCTTCTTTCTCATGATTTCTATCCACCAGCTCATGCTGGGAATGATGTCGATAAAGAGCAGGATTCATTTTAGCTCAGAAACCTGCCGTGATCAATGAGCATAGCTGCACTCACTGCCTAGACCTATTAATGAAGAATATAATACTGGTCATATGGTATCTGTGGACCTAGCAACAATCTACAGCTGGGAGGAGAAAAACGATGTTTCCATTCTGGTCATTAGTTTAAATCGATCCAAGTTAAATTTTTAAAAATCCAGGTTCAATGTGCAAAGTACCTCTCTAAAGTATGGTACTTATTTTGATTGAAGTGAAGTTTAAGGGTTCCTTATTTCTAATCTTATCTGATTCTGTCTTGAAAGTGCCAATTCAGACAGGACTGCAATCCTGATGTCATTATTACCTAAATGTCAACTCATGGGTAGCTGAGAATATTAACAGGTTATTCAATAAAAGGGAGTGTCTCAGTAGAAGGCGTGTTTGCTCCTGTGGGGCAATCTAGAATGAGAGGTCATAGTTTTAGGATAAGGGGGAGCAGATTTGAAACTGAGCTGAGGAGAAATTACTTCTCTCAAAGGGCATGAATTTGTGGAATTCACTCCCGCAGTGTATGATGGATGCTGGGACATTGAGTAAATTTAAGGAGGAGCCGGACAGATTTTAGTTAGTGATGGGTTGACAGGTCATGAAGCACTGATGCCCCACAGCACCAGGACTGGGTTTGATTCCACCCTCGGGTGACTATCTGTGTGAGGTTTACATATTCTCCCCGTGTCTCCAAGGATTTCCTCCGGGTGCTCTGGTTTCCTCCCACAATGCACAGATGCAAGATTAGGATGAATTAGCCATGGTAAACTGCCCATAGTGTCCAGGGATGTATAAACTACATGTGTTAGGCCTGGGAAATGCAGGGTTACAGAGATAGGGTAGGATACTCTTTGGAGGATCAGTGTGGGATTGATGGGCTGAATGGCCTGCTTCCACACTGCAGGGATTCTATGATTCATGATCATATTAAATGGCAGAGCAGGCTGAATGAGCCACCCGACTTGTTGTTCTTACTCCAATCAGACACACGTTTTACAGTAAATATCTTGAGAATTTCAACAAAGACTGATCATCCTTTCTAGTATAGGCCACTAATCTTACTGATATTGATTCACTCAGAAGAGGAGTTGATCTCTGATATCTGCTTCCTTATTTCAATGAGATTGGAATGCTGTGTATACAGTGTGACTGAACCATAGCTGTGTATACAGTGTGACTGAACCATAGCTGTGTATACAGTGTGTCTGAACCATGGCTGTGTATACAGTGTAACTGAACCATAGCTGTG
>NC_057713.1:135070380-135086657 GCF_004010195.1 Chiloscyllium plagiosum
ATTGCTGTGTATACAGTGTGACTGAACCATGGCTGTGTATACAGTGTGACTGAATCATGGCTATTAGTGAGTTCCAAACCGAGCTGAGCTGATGTTACTCTGGAAGGGGAGCCCTGATAATTTGAAATATTTGTATCATGTTCCCAGTAAGTGATGCAAAGGAGTGATGAAAAATCTCTGATAGTCAGGAAAACTGTGGAAGAAGTGGTTACAATTTTAATCCAGATACATCCTTTTATAAAACTGGAATCAAGTGACAAGAACCATTATAAATGTAGGGTTTTATTTCCACTTTCCCTGGTCCATGGAGCTTACTGTGGTCATCAATAAATTATTGTTCTTTATTAAAACAAAGTACACTAGAAGATATCACAAAACGTCACCCAAACAGTGCTCATAAAAACAAGGTTGACGTCACTTGTGTGAGAATCAGACCAAAATGGGTGATCAATATGCGTTGTCCTAAACATGTCGGGGAATGGGTGGGTTGCTCTTCGGAGGGTCGATGTGGACTTGTTGGGCTGAAAGACCTGTTTCCACACTGGAGGGAAACTAATCTAATCTAAACTCCAGCTCCTGATCAGATGACCTCCTAAGCTAACTAGCTAAACTCTGACACAGACTTCTTTCTACCTTTCCATAAAAATGGCAGTGTGTTCAAACACAGACACGGTCCAGTCTGCAGCAAATAATCAGTTTAAACAAACATCACAGACATGTCATGTTTTCCATGTCGGTTTGATCAAGGAACTAATTCCAAATTGCTTCCTGGAAAGAGGCTTATCTCTTGGTCTTAACAAAGTTTGACCTGAGGCTTAGCTTATTCATACTGCTCATATAAGTTACTTCCTTCGAGTTTTTGTGTCATCCAATCAACCATATGATATTTACAGGACATAATTCTGTGACAATTACAAACTCAGCTGATAAACAGTCCACATTGTCAGATCTGATTCACTGAGTCTGTTTTTAAACAAAACTTCAGTTGGACATTCTGTGACAGTTCAGTTATTACTGCTGGGTTTACACCGTGGATATAAATACATGCACATTCCTTCAGTAAAATATAGATATACAGGGAACTTCCTAATCATTGGGGCATCACCAGGCTTCATATAGAGTCATAGAATCAGAGGCATATAGCATAGAAACAGACCCTTCGACCCAGCCAGTCCATGCTGAACATAATCCCAAACTAAACTAGTCCCACCTGCCTGCTCCTGACCCATATCCCTCCAAACCTCTCCTATTCATGTACTTAACTAAGTGTCTATTAAACATTGTAATTGTACCCACATCCATCACTTTCTCAGGAAGGTCATTCCACACACGAACCACCCTCTGTGTAAAAACATTGCCTCTCGTGTCTTTTTAAAATCTTTCTCCTCTCACCTTATGCTTTTTCTTCTCATTTCTATTTATTTCAGCTAACCCAGCAAACTTCAGGTTAATTTCTACATGACCAGGGGGCCAAGTGCTGCAAGTAGGACTGGATTGGGTTGGGTATCTGGTCAGCATGGACGAGTTGGACCGAAGCATCTGTTTCCGTGTTGTACATCTCTATGACTCTATAATCCAGATTATTTTGGAATAATGAGACTGTAGATAGCAAAATTTTCCTCTGCACTATCCTCTTTTCTTTCACTGAATTCCGGCTTGGAACATTTTGTCTGTAGCAACTTAAGGGCTTATGCCAGAAAAGTCGATTCTCCTGCTCCTCGGATGCTGCTTGACCTGCTATGCTTTTCCAGCCCCACATTCTCAACCCCACCATTGGTGGCCGTGCCTTTAGCTTCTGGGGCTGTAAGTTCTGGAATTACCACCCCACTCATTTCCTCCTCTTCATTTACTTTACTCTAAGATTTTTCTTAAAACTTAACACTTTAATTCAAATTTCAATCAACAGATTTAATAGCTCTCTGCGTGGCTTGGTGCATATTTCGTTTTATAATACTCTGTGGGAAGGTAATGGCCTAGTGATATTATCACTGGACTGTTATTCTAGGGGCCCAGGGAATGCTCTGGGGAGCTGGGTTTCAATCCTGCTGTGGCAGAAGGTAGAATTTGAATTCAATTAAGAGTCTAATAATAACCATGAATCAATTGTTGGGAAAAAGCCCATCTGGTTCACTAATGTCCTTTCGGGAAGGAAACTGCCATCCTTACCTGGTCTGGCCTACACGTGACTCCAGACCCACAGCAACGTGGTTGACCCTAAACAATTAAGGAAGGCCAATAAATGCTGGTCTAGCCAGCAATGCCCTCATCTTGTGAATGAATAACAAAAAACGTTTTGTGAAGTTCCTTGGGACGTTTATGCAAGGTGGTATCTAAACGATGATTGACATTGGGACAAAGGGAGATCCTTCGGACATTTTAAACAGTTCTGATAGTTATTCACACATCATTTGCTGGAAGGAGGTCAACTATGTCTTGCCTTTTTTAAACAATTGCCAACTGGTCCGCTACATAACTGAGATGCATTATCAAAATCCGCTCATATTCTTTTAGATCTAGGCTAGGACATACACATGGGTCCCTCAAATTATTTGACTTCCCGATCTGTTTCCTGGATCCAGATCTCTGTGTGAACAGAAGATGGCTGCTATGAGAGAGGATGCTTTTCCAGGCAAACTGTTTCCCCTGTTCCTCTGTTTAACATTAATTTGTAATCGATCTGCCTTCAGTAGGAGAAAGTGTAACATTTCTTGGTCCTTCCTTTTTCTGGAAGCATTGATGTGGATCTTTCTCACACCTTACCATCCCACCTCACACGGGGAGATGACTTCACAGTCTCCAGGTAATGTGTTGGCATTTTAAGTTTGTTGCAAACTAAGAAACAGAAACAAGATAGCTCAGTGGTTAGCACTGCTGCCTCACAGCATCAGGGACCCGGGTTCGAATTCACCCTCAGGGTGAATGTCTGTGTGGAGTTTGCATGTTTTCTCCCCATGTTTGCATGGTTTCCTCCAAGTGCCCCAGTTTCCTCCTGCAGTCCAAAGATGTGCAGGTTAGGTGGATTAGCCATGGGAAATGCAGGGTTTCAGGGAAAGGACAGCGGGTGGGTCTGGGTGGGATCCTCTTCAGTTGATGGGCCAAGTGGCCAGCTTCCACACTGCAGGGATACTGTGAAAAAGGAACTTGGGATTAAATCATTGATGCTTGTCATCGAGTATTTGCATTGAACCCATAAGGAATAGGAACAGGAGTAAGCCATTCGGCCCCTCAAGCCTCCTCCCCCATTCAATAGGATCATGGCTGATTTGCCATTCCTCATATCCAATTTCTCTGTAAGCCTTGAGTCCCCGACTGATCAGGAATCTATCCATCTCAGCTTAAATATACACAGGGACCCCCTGGTCCCACAGCTATAAGTGACAAGGAGTTCCAGAGACTCACAACCCTCTGGAGAAGAATTCCCTCCTCATTTCAGTCTGAAGTTGGTGTCCCTTTATTCTGAGACTGTGCTCTCTGGTCCTAGATTCCCCCATGAGGGGAAACATTCGCTTAGCATTGACCCTGTCAACCCCCTGAAGAATCTTTGGTGTTTTAATGAGATCACCTCTCATTCTTCTGAATTCTACAGTCCCAGTGTGTTTAAATATTGCTCAGAAGACAGTGTCTCCATAGCAGGAATCACCCTCGTGCAGCTGCTCGGGGTGTGAGAAGGTGGGAAATTGAATTTAGATGACTTATGGGGTAACTCCAATTGAGATTCTGTACTCGGAATGGAAATTCCAACTTTATTGTGTTGTAACCACCTTAAAGTATGAATTAAACTTGCTACAATGGAAACGCAGTCCTAGCCTCAGCCTTGCAAAGCTAATGCAGAGAGTCAGCTGCACAGTCGGCCTTTTGCACACAGACAGAAATGCTGGCAGCTGTAGCTTTACACAAAGGAAAATTTGATTTTAGTCAAACAATGAAACCGTTTATTCATCTGAAGCATGCTGGGAGTGATCTTCTTTACTGAGGGACTTGAATAAAAGGTCATGCATGATTAGCTTTCTTCTCATGTGTCCTCATTTATTCATTCCTTCTGAGATGGAAAAGTGATAGCAAATACAAAATAGCATCCCAATTTAGATCTTCAAACACCATGGGAGAGAGTACTTGTATAAGGGTTCCTCTTTTTTAACCTTGTTGGGGTGAAATTTAGATGGCCACACCCATCCTACCAAGGTTAAAGGTCAGGGGTGAGCCTCCCTGGCCAATTGTATGAATCTACCATCCAGTGCAGGTGACAACATGGAACCAAGCTCACCACATGGGAAATCCCAGCTGTGAGGCGGGGAGGCCTTTCAGCACCAGTTAACTAAAATCTAATAATTTCAGAAAGCAGGGACAACAGGAGGCTTAATTTATTGTTGTGGTGCAGTTGGAACCGAGGTGTGAGAGAACAAAGGGAAGATTTTCCCTCGTTGAACCCAAAGACTTTATAATGCGTTCCATTGCTCAACAATATTCAAGTTTGATTCATGAGAAACAAGTCTGTGAAGTTGGATGGAGCGAAATGCCATAAAACAATATGATGACATAATAAAAACCGAAAGAACTGAGAATGCTGCAAACCAGAAACAAAAACAGAAATTGCCGGAAAAGCTCAGCAGGTCTGGCAGCATCTGTGGAGAGAAGTCAAAGTGAACATTTTTGGGTCCAGTGACCCTTCCTCAGAACTCCAGTAAGATGCATCAATTTCAAGTGGGCGTTTGATTAGATTAGATTAGATTACTTACAGTATGGAAACAGGCCTTTCAGCCCAACAAGTCCACACCGACCCGCTGAAGCGCAACCCACCCAGACCCATACCCCTACATTTACCCCTTACCTAACACTACAGGCAATTTAGCATGTCCAATTCACCTGACCTGCACATCTTTGGACTGTGGGAGGAAACCGGAGCACCCGGAGGAAACCCACGCAGACACGGGGAGAATGTGCAAACTCCACACAGTCAGTCGCCTGAGTCGGGAATTGAACCCGGGTGCTAACCATTGTGCCACCGTGCCGCCTAGAGTTACAGAGTAAAGCAAATAATTAGTAATTTATTTGTAGTAACAATAATTGTTCAATATTAACTTTAATCACTACTTCACACTCAAGGTACAGGGAAGTGGTTGCAGCTAAACCTGACAACTAGGTTTTAAGAACCGACTGAAGGTAAGTTTGATAAGAACTGTAAGGGAGACTGTTGTGCCCTGCAGAGATTGACTGGGATACAGTGAATATTAAAAACTTCAGCCAGTCAGAGCTCAGCAACATAAAGGGACCTGTCTGACTTCCCTCCTTTCCTTTATACAGAACTTAATTGGACAGTGCCCATGTGTACATTAATTGGCAGATTTGCTAATATTCACCGCATGCTGATCGGAAAGGCAGAAATATCCCCCAGTGGAGTCAAGAGGAGTTTAAAATGACAACAGCAAAGTTAAGAAAAAGGCAGCAAGTTAGTATCTATCCACATTCATTAAGAATTCACCAGGGAACCTAAAACTAACAGATCTGAGAGTTGTACATTGTTTTAAATAAAAACACTTTCTTAAAAATATCACGTGGAAAATATATTTGGATTTTCTTTTCCACATTTCCAACAGTTATTAAATCTGGTTCCCCGTAAGTCATTTCTGTAACTCTCTCTTAATTAGATTAGATTACTTACAGTGTGGAAACAGGCCCTTTGGCCCAACAAGTCCACACTGAGCCGCCGAAGCACAACCCCCCCCATTCCCCTACATTTACCCCTTTACCTAACACTATGGGTAATTTAGCATGGCCAATTCACCTGACCTGCACATCTTTGGACTGTGGGAGGAAACCGGAGCACCCGGAGGAAACCCACGCAGACACTGGGAGAATGTGCAAACTCCACACAGACAGTCACCTGAGGCGGGAATTGAACCCGGGTCTCTGGTGCTGTGAGGCAGCAGTGCTAACCACTGTGTCACCGTGCCACCCACTATTGTTCTTTCTAAAATGATAACTTATAAGTTAACCCTATCCATAAACAATTACTTTTCAGGTAATAAGATAATGGACTTCCTGGTTATGATTAATATTAGGAAGGTGTACATTTTTTGGAAATTGATAATGATTAATATAAAAATAGACAAATATGAAGACAGAAATTGAGCAATGTTTTTTAAAGTCTGCAATGTCTTGTTACAATTTGAAAATGTAAATCTCGTAAATGTAATGGTTTCCTTCCACAATCCAAAGATGTGCAGGTCAGATGAATTGGCCACGCTAAATTGCCCACAGTGTTAGGTGTGTTAGTCAGGGGTAAGTATAGGGTAGGGGGATGGGTTTGGGTGGGTTTCTCTTCGGAGGGTCGGTGTGGACTTGTTGGGCCGTTGGGCCTGTTTCCACACTGTAGAGAATCTAATCTAATCTAATGCGTAGCCCCAAAACAAAGGGAACTCAAAGTTTGTGAGAAGATTTGTAGCTCGGGTGCTCGTTGCTGTGGTTCTGTTCGCCGAGCTGGAAGTTTTTGTTGCAAACGTTTCGTCCCCTGTCTAAGCATGAGCAAAACTAATGTAGTTTACAAAATCCCATGCAAGGACTGCACAAAATACTATATAGGACAAACAGGAAGACAGCTAACGATCCGCATCCATGAACATCAACTAGCCACTAAACGCCACGACCAGCTATCCTTAGTAGCCACACACGCAGATGACAAGCAACATGAATTTGACTGGGACACTACCATTATAGGGCAAGCGAAACAAAGAACAGCCAGGGAATTCCTAGAAGCATGGCACTCATCCACAAACTCCATCAACAAACACATAGACCTGGACCCAATATACCGGCCACTACAGCGGACAGCTGAAACTGACAACCGGAAGCGGCAGGGACTGGCCACTATAAATGCTGGAGGAAACACCACAGAAGCGCTTCACAGGAGGCTCCCAAGCACTGAGGATGTCACCTAGACAGGGGACGAAACGTTTGCAACAAAAGCTTCCAGCTCGGCGAACAGAACCACAGCAAAGGGAACTCATGAGCATCTCAACAGTACTATTTTGCCCATATTTCTTTTAAAACAGTTTTTATTATATCCAGCATCAAATTCATCTTAATAAAATTCATCCCATTAAGCCATTAGCTAATCCATGTGCCATCAAATTTTCGAGCAGACATTTTCCAGACACATAAAGCTGTGAGCAATTAATCAAAATTAGTTATGGAAGTTTATGAATCCACTCTTAGTAATTGATCCTTGAACTAATGGCTAGTGTTAAAGTGCTTTTAGCTCCAGCAAGCTGCATACCACTTTGGGGAAATAACTGATGGCCTGCTACTGAAACAGCACATCAAGATAACACATTAAATCAGATTGGCTTGAGGTTATTAATGAATTCAGATTGTAGGGTCAGAGCTCAAAGTGGAGGGAACATGTGTGAGACCAAAGAAGGGTTGTCAATATCAGGCGAAAACTGAGTGTAGCATTTACAATCTCCTCAATGGTCTAGTCAGTGGCTAATTGCCATTTCCAATATGATACTGAGCCAGTCAGACCAGGAGGTTTAAAGATTTACCCCGAGGTCGATAACTGTAAGCAGTACAGCAATCGGCTTTTATAATTAACTCTTGGTGTAGAGGAGGCAGAGAGCAGCATGGTGGCTCAGTGGTTAGCACTGCTGCCCCACAGTGCCAGGGGCCTGGGCTCAACTCCACCCTTGGACGACTGTCTGTGTGGTGCTTGCACATTCTCCCTGTGTCTGTGTGGGTTTCCTCCAGGTTTTCCCAGTTTCCTCCCACAGTCCAAAGATATGCAGGTCAGGTGAATTGGCCATGCTAAATTGCCCGTTGTGTTAGGTGCATTAGTTAGGGATAAATGTAGGGGGATGGGTTAATCCCTGGAGGGTCAGTGTGGCTTGTTGGGCTGAAGGGCCTGGTTCCACACTGCAGGGAATCGAAAATCAGTTTTCATATACTTGATCACAATTCCCAGTGCATGCAGGTGGACATTGGCTAAGAGCATGCAGGTGGATACTGAAGACAGGTAATCTTCAAATAATCCCTGAGACTCATTAATCTCATTTTAAACAGCTAATGTTCAGTGTTAGCAGGTACTCTGCTGGTCACATTCCTCAGTATGTCTCACTTCAGCTCTGAAACCACAAGCTCGTTGGACTTTCAGGCAGTGCTGTATTGTCAGCAGTGCCATTTTCCAGCTATATTCATTTGTGTTTGCAGGAGGATGGAAATAATCCTCTACACAGTGGCTCAATGGTTGGCACTGCTGCCTCATAGCACCAGGGACCCAATTCCAGCATTGGGATGACTGTCTGTGTGGAGTTTGCACATTCTCCCTGTGTCTGTGTGGGTTTCCTCCCACACTTTACAGATATGCAGGTTAGGTGGATTGGCCATGCTAAATTTCCCATAGTGTCCAGTGATATGCAGACAAGGTGTGGCAGCCATGGGAAATGTGGGCTTATGGGGATAGAGTGGGATGCTGTTCAGGGGGTCAGTGCAGCCTCAATGGGCTGAACGGCCTCTTTCCACACTGTCAGGATTGTACACAATTATTCAAACCCATGCAGGGAATTTCTCACAATACATGCCTCACCTTATGCTGCTTTTTAAAAAATGCACAAATATTTTCATTGTAAGACCAAGTGTACAAATTGCTTCCTATAATTTTCAATAATACAGCAGAGGTCCATTTCTAGAGTACTTTATTTAATATTAAGTGCTTTGAAAGATTAAATAAATGCAAATTCCTTCTTCTCTCTAGATTTTCTCTTAAATTGAGATTTCTCATTACTTACATCTACCCGGATCATTTCTTACACAATCTGTGTAAATTATACATTTACAGTATAGTATGTTAAAACAATGCTATCCTTTCTTCCCTTCTTGCTCCTTATTTTCTAAGTTTTACCTTAAAAAACCCATGAATTTGACTTCTTCAACACAAGTAAACAATTTTCTGAATCAACTTTCCAATTAATTTCACAATTTTAGAAACTTCAACATCAGAATTTGGCCATCAGGATTTAATCTCTCCCCCCCAGCTCAAAGTTGGTGAACATCTATGAGTAACAATATGAGTAACAACCAATCAAATACATATCTTAAACTCGATTGGCTGATATGCTCGACAAATCCTGTAAACATTTTAATTAATTCATAGAACATAGGCATCACTGGTGGGATCAGCATTTATTGCCCGTCCCTAGTTGCCCTTGAGAAGGTGGGGTGAGCTGTCTTCTTGAACTGCTACTGTCCACCTGCCCTGGGTTGAACCATGACACCACCAGTTCCAGGATTTTGACCCAGTGAAGCTGAAGGAACAGCGATATATTTCCAAGTCAGGATGGTGAGAGGCTTGGAGGGAGTTTGCAGGTGGGAGTGTTCCTATATAAATTGAGTGAACTGCTATGAAGGTTCTAGTTGCATTGATGGTAGAGTCAGTGATTCCTTTAGATAAAGCAGGACAAATGTCCACTGTAGCCAATTTCAACACAGACTGCCAGAGAAACTGAAAATCACTGTATGCCTAATTAATGTGACAAGTTACAATATGAATGTATTTAATATATGACTGTTGTTTCAAGAAAGTGGTCAAACCGGTGGGAATATTTAAGCTGCATGTTTCACACAAGATTGGTACGGTTTCACCGAGAAAATGGAAAATTGTGTTTGGAGTTGTACATGAAACCAATGTAGAAATCCTACTGCAGGAAGTTCCGCATGAACTGCCCATTGTGTCTGAGCCAGTCAAAAACAAACCCCGAACTATTCCAATGCCATTTCCCAGCACTTCGCCTTGAATACCTTGGCATCACAAGTGCAAGTCTAAATCCTTCCTCAGTGTTGTGAGGGTTTCTGCCTCTCCCACCCTCACAGGCAGTGAGTTCCAGATTCCCACCTTCCTCTGGGTGAAAACAGTTTTCTTCACATCCCCTCGGCCCCATTCCCTTCAATCACTGGTCATTGATCCTGGTCATTGATCCCTCCATCAAGAAGAAAGATTCTTCCCATCTACCCTGTCCAGGCCCCTGATAATTTTATACTTCTCAACCCAGTCCCCCCTCAGTTTCCTTTGAGGAAGAGAAAAATAACTCTAAGGAAAACTACCTCAATTTGTCCAATCTCTTCATAATTTCATAACTGTCCAGCTCAGGCAATATCCGGGTAAATCTCCTCTGCACCCTCAACAGTGTTATCACATCCCTTCTATAATTTGGATTCTCGAGCTGTACACAATTACAGTGATTAACCAACATTTTAAATGGTTAAGGACCTGCTAAATGACAGTAAGTGGGTTTCCTAGCCTTTCCTTTCCTACAAACCCTTCGAAAATTGAAAACTGACTCTGAGTCAGTGGGATCCAGTATTGCCTTCCAGGATTGCAATTTGCAAATTACCCCCACACCTATTCTCACCCCCATCAGCCATTACAAGGCCAGCTTAGGAAACTGATGAAGAATAAAAGTTAAGATACTTTTCCATGGAATAATACCAGATCCTTGACTTTATTTACCTTATTATTCACACAGACTGTGGAAGAATGTCTGTTCTCATGAAAATCCCAAATACTAACTGTCTTCACAAGATCACCAGATACTTATGAACAAGGAAAACTCTTCATTCTCTGTTAATTTATCCATCCAAGAACTTGATCAATCTGTGGTCACTAATTATCATTCCATTTCCAGAATAGTCTTAGAGTCTTTTATGACCATAAAATCAAAAATGAACATTATCTCAAACAGCTTCCTTTGTGCACTCAGTCAGAGAGCAGTCATGTACTGTATTTACCAACTCTGTCTTTCTTCTGTCACCCCCTTCCCCTCATCCCTCCTGATCCACAGTGGGGTTCCCTTTGTCATCAACACCAGTCTCCAGATTCAAAGGGTCATTTCCACCACTCCCTTTTCAGCAATGCATTGGCATTATTCCCTCTGTGATTCCACGATGCATTCCTCAACAACCTGTCCCTTTCCCGTGACATCTTTCCATGTAAATGCAGAAGATGTCTCACCTAGCCTTTTACCTCCTCTCCTCACCATCCAAGGCCCCAAACACTCCATCCGATTTACAGCTACTGTAAATACTCACTGTTCACAATGCTGTCTCCTCCACATTATGAGACCAAACATCTATTGGATTATTAAGTGAAAGTGAGCACTGCAGATGCTAGAGATCAGACTGTAGATTAGAGTGGTGCTGGAAAAGCACAGCAGGCCAGGCAGCATCCGAGGAGCAGGAAAATTGAAGTTTCGGGCAAATTCATGACAAAGGGCTTTTGCCCGAAACGTCAATTTTCCTGCTCCTCAGATGCTGCCTGTCCTGCTGTGCTTTTCCAGCACCACTCTATTGACCTATTGGATTATTGCTTTGTGGAATACTCTCATTCAGTCTACAAGCAGGAGATCCAGCTTCTGCTGGCCTGGCATTTTAATTCTTCACTTTCCTCTCAAACTGATGGCTCTGCCCAGTGAAGCTCAGTGCAATCTTAAAGAATGGCATCTCATTTTTCAATGCAGCAGTCTTTCAGACTCAACATTGACTTCAACAGCATAAAGCCATTGATCCTGTCCCCTTATTTTGTTTCCTCTCCTTTGCATGTTTCAGTTTTGTCTCTTATTTTCAATTTCGCACCCGCTCTCGGCAAATCATCCATTTCATTGCTTCCTTTCTTACCTGATCCCTATTCCCAATAACCCTCACACTTCTCTCATTCTACCCCAACAGATTCCTTCCCTTTGTCATTATCTAACTCAGCACTTGCTCAAATCCTTAACATATTTAATGTTTCCAACTCTGATGAAAGATCGTTAAGCCAAACAAAAACAGAAATTACGAGTGAAACTTAGCAGGTCTGGCTGCATCTGTGGAGAGAGAGAGACGGCAGAGTCAATGTTTCCTCAGAATTAGGAATAACCAGGAAAAGGTGGTATTTCCATAGAAGACAAAGGGGAGAGGTTAAAGGAGTGAGGGAATAGATGGAGAGGGAGGACAGAGGGACAGACAAACAGTTAGGAGGGCAAAGGGATGGATAATGATAAGCCACAGCAGGGGGAGTGCTGATAATGGGACAATGAGGAGGTAAGGATTGGTTGGCTGTGCTAAACGCAGCCCATGTGATGACACGTTGTGGGGTGCGAGGGTTGGGTAAAAGACATGGAGAAGGTGTTTACGTTGTAAAATTATTGGACTCAATATTGAGTCCGATGGGCTGCAGGGTCCCCAAACATAAAACGAGGTGGTGTTCTTCCAGCTTGCTCTGAGCTTCACTGGAGCCCTGCAGCAAGCCTGAGTCAGAGATGGTGGCCGGGGAACAGGGTGGGGTGTGAAAGTGGCAGGTAACTGAAGGTTCATTGTTCTAGATTTCTAGCATCCATAGTACTTGCTTTTATCCTACTGACACATAACTGTTTCCCTCTTCATAGATGCTATCTGACCTCCCAGCATTTTCTGCTTTCATTTTTGCTTTCAAACTGCTTTATACTAGCTTTCTTCAAACAACTTTATTCAACTTTGTCCAGACAGACCCTTTCCACCATTGTTAATCATGCTACCCTCATCCTTACGTTAACTTGGTGATCTGAAATACATTCCTAATCCTAGTCTTGGCTTTATATGACCTTATTTTTAATAAACAACTGAACATTTCTTTATAATAGCCACTTTATGTCTGGAATACTAGACTGCTGCTTAAAGCAACCCAGTTTCTCAAACCAAGCCTAAAACAACCATAATGCCCTTCATCAGCATGCGGAAATGCTCCAGTGACAGTTCCAAATTATCAAATCGGATGTCTGAAATTCAATCATGGCCAATAGCATGTCAGATCATTGACATGTACTTGGGGAATCAGGGTATCGCTCTGCAAACCTGGAACCTTGCCTCTGCATTCCATTTGAAAAATAAGTTTAACCAGCCAGCAAAATCTAGCAGAATAAACTCAGAAGCTTTTCATTTAAACAAATTTATTTCAAGTAAATGGTATCGACTCTCCAACTGATACTAGTGTGAATGAAATTGTGAAAACTTGACCTCTGTATTTTATTTTACTTCTACTTTATAATTTTCAAAACCATCTTGGTGTGATGCTGTCCTTGGCCTTTTTACCAGAGAGGTTGTAAAAGCAGCATTTCTGAAAAGTCTGGGTTTAATGATTTGAGAATGCTTTAAAAAAAACATTGGTACAATGAGAGCGGAGTGGCCAGTTCTCCCAGCTCAGCTTTTCTCTGGTTTGATTTGGTTTGGTTTTAGCAGTCTGGCTGTTCACTGAAAGCAGACAGGCGGGTTTGAGGCTGTTGGTCAAAGAATCAGCTCCATGGAAGAAGGTATTCCATGCTGAATCTCTCTGTCATCTCTCTCTCTCTCTTTCTCTCCTGTAAGACCCTGGTTTGGATTTTTCCTTTTTTCACAATGAAGTCTTTGTGGAAATTGTTGCAAGAATTTGGAACAGCATTGTTATGTTGGGACAGTCTGTTGGGATTGCAGATGGGTTAAGTTATTCTATATTCTGCTTTCTCTTGTTTATGTTTCAATCGGTAATCTTGCAAATAAATTCTGCTTTATTTAAAACTAAGTCACGTGACCAGCTTCATCACTCCTGGAATATCCACTTTATACCTGCTGAAAACAACTAGCAAAGTTAGGATCTGGGCTACTTTCTTGAAATATTTTGAGGGAGTCTGGACTGGTCCATAACATTAAACAGATATAATATGTAACCAAATGACACAATACCACTTCAATACATTTTCTACCCAGGTTCTGAAGAAGGACCCGAAACATTAACTCTGATTTCTCTCCACAGATGCTGTTGGACTTGCTGAGCTTTTCCAGCAACTTCTGTTTTTGTTTCTGATCTCCAGCATCTGTGGTTCTTTCAGATTTTCATTGAATCAATTACTTTCTGATGCATTATTGTAAATTCCAACTTTTGCAGAAAACATCTTGCATTGTAAGGTTTTTATTCATCCCAAAAGACATATAAGTATTATTTTTCATTGTATATGTCAAATTCCAAGGTATATCTGTTTGGAGAAAATGACTTTGCCCCATTTGATCCTTCGTAACATTTGAGGTAAAAACAATCTCTGCAGATGTTGGAAACCAGATTCTGGATTAATGGTGCTGGAAGAGCACAGCAGTTCAGGCAGCATCCGAGGAGCAGTAAAATCGACATTTCAGGCAAAAGCCCTTCATCAGGAATAAAGGTAGAGAGCCTGAAGCGTGGAGAGATAAGCTAGAGGAGGGTGGGGGTGGGGAGAGAGTAGCATAGAGTACAATAGGTCAGTGGGGAAGGAGATGAAGGTGATAGGTNNNNGGGTTGAAGTGTTCCGAAGCGGAAGATGAGGCGTTCTGGTGGTGAGGCAGCGGCGGTGAAGGAGGCCCAGGACCTCCATGTCCTCGGCAGAGTGGGAGGTGGAGTTGAAATGTTGGGCCACGGGGCAGTGTGGTTGATTGGTGTGGGTGTCCCAGAGGCGCCCAGTCTCCCCAATGTAGAGGAGACCGCATTGGGAGCAACGGATACAATAAATGATATTAGTGGATGTGCAGGTAAAACTTTGATGGATGTGGAAGGCTCCTTTAGGGCCTTGGATAGAGGTGAGGGAGGAGGTGTGGGCGCAGGTTTTACAGTTCGTAACATTGGTTAAGTTTCATATTTGTTCAGATTAACAGGAAATGGCTTTTTAAAAAATTCATTTACATGATGAGGGCATCGCTGCCCATGCAGAATTTATTGTCCATCCCTAATTACCCAGGGGGCAGTTAAGAGTCAACCACATTGCTGTGGGTCTGGAGTCACATGTAGGCCAGACCAGGTAAGGATGGCAGTTTCCTTCCCTAAAGGATGTTAGTGACCCAGATGGGTTGTTCTAATAATGGACAATGGCTTCATGGTCATCATTAGATGTTTATTTCCAGACTTTTATTGTACTCAAATTCCACCATCTGCTGTGGAGGTGACCCCAGAACCCCAGGTCTCTAGATTAATAGCCCAGTGATATTTATTTGGTTGAGATCATACCAGATTGTTTATTAGCTAGTTTAAATATATGAGCCCATACATGAAAAACAACAAAGAAAGGAAATGTATGCATTCTTTCTTCTGCAGTCCTGTGAAACAGAAGCTGTATTAATAGTTCCTCCAAACATCTGTCAGAACACAGTTACTCAAGAATTCTAATGCTCAAGGCAAAATTCAATCCAGTCCAAATAAAATAACAGCCTTAAATGGTTGTACTGTTGTTTGAAAGAATGGATATCTTATTCTACAGAGTCTCTTTAAAATTATATTAGAACAGATTTCTGGGAAGAGTGTTACATCCATTAGATGAAATGAAATGGTTACAGTCTGAAAATGGACTGAGGAATCACGATGCTTTATAATACCACATCCAATCGTTATGCAATAAATCGGCTGACAGAGATGGATTTCTGCATCCTAAAATCGTCAAGGGGATATTTCAGGAAAATGGTGTTGGGGTTAAAGATCCACAATCTGACTGAATGGTGGAGGGAGCTCAAAAAGCTGATGAGATTACTCATAGAACATAGAGCATTACAGCGCTGTACAGGCCCTTCAGCCCTCGATGTTGCACTGACCTGTCATACCAATTTGAAGCCGATCTAACCTACACTATTCCATCTACGTCCATATGCTTGTCCAATGACGACTTAAATGTACTTAAAATTGGTGAATCTACTACTGTTGCAGGCAAAGCATTCCATACCCTTCCTACTCTCTGAGTAAAGAAACTACCTCTGACATCTGTCCTATATCTATCACCCCTCAATTTAAAACTATGCCCCCTTGTGCTCGCCGTCACCATTCTTGGAAAAAGGCTCTCCCTGTCCACCCTATCTAACCCTCTGATTATCTTATATGTTTCTATTAAGTCACCTCTCAACCTTCTTCTCTCCAACAAAAACAGCCTCAAGTCCCTCAGCCTTACCTCATAACACTTTCCCTCCATACCAGGCAATATCCTAGTAAATCTCCTCTGCACCCTTTCCAAAGCTTCTTATAATGCGGTGACCAAAATTGTACACAATACTCCAAGTGCGGCCGCACCAGAGTTTTGTACAGCTGTAGCATAACCTCATGGTTCCAGAACTCGATACCTCTATTAATAAAGAGCTAAAACACTGTATGCCTTCTTAACAACCCTGTCAACCTGGGTGGCAACTTTCAAGGGTCTGTATACCTGGACACCGAGATCTCTCTGCTCATCTACACTACTAAGAATCTTACCATTAGCCCAGTACTTTGCATTCCGGTTACTCCGACCAAAGTG
>NC_057713.1:135086745-135180073 GCF_004010195.1 Chiloscyllium plagiosum
GTGTTATCTGCAAATTTACTAACCCACCCTTCTACACCCTCATCCAGGTCATTTATAAAAATGACGAACACTGACCCTTGCGGTACACCACTAGTAGCTGGACTCCAGGATGAACATTTCCCATCAACCACCACCCTCTGTCTTCTTTCAGCAAGCCAATTACTGATCCAAACTGCTATATCTCCCACAATCCCATTCCTCTACATTTTGTATAATAGCCTACTGTGGGGAACCTTATCGAACGCCTTGCTGAAATCCATATACACCACATCAACCGGTTTACTCTCATTTACCTGTTTGGTCACCTTCTCAAAGAACTCAATAAGGTTTGTGGGGCATGACCTACCCTTCACAAAACCGTGCTGACTATCCCTAATCAAATTATTCTTTCTAGATGATTGTAAATCCTATCTCTTATAACCTTTTCCAACACTTACCAACAACTGAAGTAAGGCTCACTGGTCATAACTCCTTGATGTTATGAAAACTGCCACAGCCCACTTGCTCAAGTTAACTGGTCGTGAGTTTAACTTGAGAAACATCACCTTACTTAGATTACTTACAGTGTGGAAACAGGCCCTTCGGCCCAACAAGTCCACACTGACCCTCTGAAGAGCAACCCCACCCCCAGATCCATTTCCCCACATCTAACACTATGGGCAATTTAGCATGGCCAATTCACCTAACCTACACATCTTTGTGACTGTGGGAGGAAACCAGAGCACCCGGAGGAAACCCACGCAGACACTGAGGCAGGAATTGAACCCGGGTCTCTGGCGCTGTGAGGCAGCAGTGCTAACCACTGTGCTACTGTGCCGCCCTGGGTAAGGTTGGAATAGCAAATCTGGTCAGTTGTAGGGATTACTCAACAGTGCAAGCTAACTTTAAAAAAAGCAGAAGTTGCTGGAAAAACTCAACCAGGCTGGCAGCATCTGTAGAGAGAAATCAGAATTAATGCTTTTGGTTCAGTGACCTTGCATCAGCACAAGTCACTTATCTAATCTGCTCTGCCTTCCTGTATAACCAGCTCCACGTGTGTTGTTCACCAGCTGCCCCATTAGCAGGAGACCAGAAACATCATTTACTAACAGTTAAAGCGAACTTGCATTGCTTAAAGTAATGTGCAGTCATAATGGAAAGGCTTTTTCCTGATGAAGGGCTTTTGCCCGAAACGTCGATTTTGCCTGTTCTCGGATGCTGCCTGAATTGCTGTGCTCTTCCAGCACCACTAATCCAGAATCTGGTTTCCAGCATCTGCAGTCATTGTTTTTACCATAATGGAAAGGTATACAGGACATAGCATCACATGGATACAAGTGCTGTTCGTGGTTATGAATACTGCATTGGTCACATTATCGGAGAAATTAGAAAGGATAAATTGTATTCTGTATCTGTAAGGGACCAGGAAGTCCCTATCAAACACAATGGGAGCAGGCAACAACAACAGCAATGCGCCTTCATAGGCCACATTGTTCCAAATGAACCAATAGCTTCTGACACTTCTCCAACATCTACGTCCCAATGAGCCACATCAATCAAGACTCATACCTGACATGAATGGGTCTCACCTCATCTCCACTCGACACCAACCTGCTCCAACATCTCCACACCCACACGTCAGCTTTCAGACCACCAGCTCGTCAGGCACAACAGCCACATTGGGAGAACACATGGAACCACATTCATTCACATACTCTGCTCCGTCTTCCAGGGAATGGCCTTCACTCTAATCTTGACACTAATGGTGGTGACATAACTTTTGTTTCAATAAATCTTTATTTCATTTCTAAACCTGGCTCAGAGTGGTTATTTATATAGGCAGAAGTGGGTACTGCAGATGCTGGAGATTAGAGTCAAGATTAGAGTGGTTCTGGGAAAGCACAGCAGGTCAGGCAGCATCCAAGGAGCAGGAAAATCAACGTTTCGGGCACAAGCCCTCCATCAGGAATGAGGCCCCTAAAACCATAACGCCCTTCATCAGCATGCGGATTTTCCTGCTCCTCGGATGCTGCCTGACCTGCTGTTTATTTATGATGACTATTATCTCTGCATTGTAGCCAAGCAGACCCTGCCATTGTCAGTGACAGAGGGTAAGGATTGGCACTGTTGCTGAATGAGGACTTGGGAAGCAGGTAATTGAGTTCTCCATGGACAGCAGGGCAGAATGGTCAGGCGGGGAGGCTGGGAGGTGGAGGGGCAGAAGGCAGTTTGTCACTGTGGTACCACTCTCTTCCTTTTCCTACCCCCTCATGCTCCTGCACATGAGGTGCACTTTACAATGTACCGAATGGCTAATTGCACCCCCAGTGGTGAAATCAGGATGCAGAATGCAGGAAGTCACCACAAACATGGACATCCTTTCTGGTGAGTACCATGGGAGATCCTGGGAGCAGCAAGCCAATGTTTGCTCAATTATACCTCATGTGGTAGCATGATATTTGCTAAATGGATACTGTAAAAAACATGCCCGGCCACAAACTGGACCCATCAACTGGACTGTGGATGGCATTTGTCATCCAATCGAGCCCCTTTTGGTTAGTTGTGGTCACTCCACTATAGATGGGACAGTTGACTGCGCAGAAAGCTGACAGGACACTGGGCAAGGACTCACATGGTTGAATCCCCCAAGGTGCTATAAACCAGGCCAGACACCTGCAAAACATTTCAAGAAAGTCGCCTGTTTTAAGCAGGTGTAATTCCAGGAGGGGTGTATCTGGTCAAACCAGGTAGTTTAAAAAAAACAATTTATTTTCAAGATTACCAAATGAAACATAAACAAAAGAGAATATCTTAATCTATCCAAAACCCAAAATCCATACTTGCAACAATCCCCATAAACACCCCCTTGGCACAATCACACACAGGGTCTTACAGGATAAAGACAGATGGCAGAGAGAGGGATGATCAGCATGGGCATGATCCTTTAGGTTCAGCAGCTTTACAACACTACTGTGTTAAGATCAAAGAACAAACAAAATTACAGCACTGGAACAGGCCCTACAGTGATTGAGATCCAGATCTATCTAACCCGTCGCATATTTTCTAAGAGTCTGCACCCCTTTGCTCCCAGCCCATTCAGGCAGCTGTCTAGATACATCTTAAATGAAGCTATTGTTTCCAACCCTAACACCCAAAACCAAACCAAACCAGAGAAAGCTGAGCTGAGAGAACGGGCCACTCTCCTTTCATTGTGCATGTTTTTTTTTTAAACTTGAAAACCTTTTTCTGAGGCAGTATCTGTTAGCTATAATCAAACTGGCCCTAAAACCCATCCAAGCCCAGACTTTTCAGAACCGGTATTTTTACGACCTCCTCAAAAAACACCAAGGATGACATAACCTTGTTAAAGGAGCAGCATCATCACTAAGGCCATACCTCAGCTGGATGATTAGATTACCTACAGTGTGGAAACAAGACCTTTGGCCCAACCAGTCCACACCGACCCTTCGAAGAGTAACCCACTCAGACCCATTCCCCATATTTACTCCTGACTAATGAACCTAACACGATGGGCAATTTAGCATGGCCAATTCACCTGACCTGTACATTTTTGGATTGTGGGGGAAACTGGAGCACCCGGAGGAAACCCACGCAGACACGGGGAGAATGTGCAAACTCCATACAGAGAGTTGCCCAAAGCTGGAATCGAACCCAGATCCCTGGCGCTGTGAGGCAGCAGTGCTAACCACAGAGCCCCTCAAGATGACAGAGTTCTGGTACAGGGCTGAGGTGATACACAGCACCTGTAAAGGAAGGTAAGTGCAATGCACCATGGGGAAGGCTGCATTTCCAGTTGAACGTTACCCTTCTTGCTTGTCTCCAGCAGGACACGATGAAACTCTCAAAATGCAGAGTCATTTCAGAACAACTTTAGATGCCAAACTCTGAGATATATCAAGTATCTCCATTTCCAGCCTGGAAGGAGCCAGATATTTAAACATTAATTACTACCTTCACAGTCCTTACCCAGTTCTGTAATTGTAGTTTGCTCTTGTGGTTACAATGGGTGACAATCTAAGTGAAGATGTCCTTACTGAAGCACAAATATCTCACATATGATCTTTTGTCACATTCAGGGAGAAAAATTGCTCCCGGACACCATGGGAGGACATGACCTTCTGCTGATACAACTTGACCCTTTCATTCACCTTCCAGCATCTCGCCCTGCACCCCTTCCCCTCTGTTCATTACACAACCCATACTGAATTCCAACGCATCTGCTACCATGGCAGCAGTGTTTGGAACCACTGGTTTGTGCAGAGGCCATGAAGTTAGCAAAATGGTCCCTCAGCATCTCCCACACAATTGAAATAAATTGAAAGAATAAAACACCTGCAGAATTGCAGCAATAGTCAGCGGAAATTGAACAGATTTTTAATTCACTCATGGCACGTGGGTGTCACTGGCTGGGCCCAGCATTTATTACCCGTTCCTAGTTGCCCCTTGAGAAGATGGGGTTGAGCTGCCTCTTGAGCTGCTCCAGTCCACCTGCTGTGGGTTGACCCACAATGTCCTTAGGGAGGGAATTCCAGAATTTTGACCCAACGACACTGAAGGAATGGTGATACATTTCCAAGTCAGGATGGTGAGAGGCTCGGAGAGAGATTTACGGGGATTGGTGTTCCCATGTATCTGATTACCTTGTCCTTCTAAAAGGAATGGGTCATAGGTTTGGAATGTGCTGTCTGAGGATCATTGGCAAGTTTTCTACAGTGCATCTTGTAGATATTACACACTGCTGCTCCTGAGCAATGGTGGCGGAGGGAATGGATGCTTGTGGTTGTGGTGCCAATGAAGTGGGCTGCTTTGTCCTGGATGGTGTCGAGCTTCTAGAGTGTTGTTGGAGCTGCCCCCATCCAGACAGGTGCGGAGTATTTCATCACATGCCTGACTTGCACCTTATTGATGGTGGACAGGATTTGGGGAGTCGGAAGGTGAATTACTCACTATATTCCTAACCTGTGACCTGCTCTTGCAAGCACAGTATTTGTATTACTAGTCCAGTTGAATTTCTGGTCAATGGTAATGCCTCTAGGATATTTAGAATGGGATATCAGTAACGTTAATGCCATTGAATATCAACGGTGATTGTTAGATTGTCTCTTATTAGAGATGGTCATTGCCTGGCATTTGTATGGCACAAATGTTACTAACCTGTATGTCATTGACAATCATTCCCCTAAACAGCTTTTGTGAGGTTTTCAGATGTCTGAGGTTAAGCAAAGCCATTAGCTGTAGTGCTCAGCTTCCAAATGGTATCACCTGTGCAACAAGTCTATGGCATTGATGATCCCCTCCTCAAGGTGTCCAACAAATTTGATCCTAGTTTCTGACATAACAATTGACATAAAAACAGAAAATTCCGAAGTATTGCAGAGAAACACCAATGGGAAAATCAGTGCCTGCCGCATTCAGCCTTCATCTCTGTAACCCATTAGGCTGTCTGAATTCCCAAACTTTCTCATCATTATCTCTACTTCGCCTCGAAAAGACACAGCAGGACCATGTCTGGCCTTGTCTTCGATCCAAACAAGCATATCCAAAAAACATTACTGCTTCAATTGCAGAAATATCGACATTTAGTTTATTTAACTGGCACGGGAATTTAAATGAAAAATGTAATCTTTTGGAAACACCTGAAAACACTCATTGGCTCAAAGGTAGAAGACAGAGGGTGGTGGTGGAGGGTTGTTTTTCACACTGGAGGCCTGTGACCAGTGGAGTGCCACAAGGATCGGTGCTGGGCCCTCTACTTTTTGTCATTTATATAAATGATTTGGATGCGAGCATAAGAGGTTCAGTTAGTAAGTTTGCAGATGACACCAAAATTGGAGGTATAGTGGACAGTAAAGAGGGTTAACCAGATTACAACAGGATCTTGACCAGATGGGCCAATGGGCTGAGAAGTGGAAGATGGAGTTTAATTCAGATAAATGCGAGGTGCTGCATTTTGGGAAAGCAAATCTTAGCAGGACTTATACACTTAATGGTAAGGTCCTAGGGAGTGTTGCTGAACAAAGAGACCTTGGAGTGCAGGTTCATAGCTTCTTGAAAGTGGAATCGCAGGTAGATAGGATAGTGAAGAAAGCGTTTGGTATGCTTTCCTTTATTGGTCAGAGTGAGTGAGGTCTGCAGATGCTGGAGAAGGGCCTGTGCCCGAAACGTCGAATCTCCTGTTCCCTGGATGCTGCCTGACCTGCTGTGCTGTTCCAGCAATAAAGTTTCAACTTTATTGGTCAGAGTATTGAGTACAGGAGTTGGGAGGTCATGTTGCGGCTGTACAGGACATTGGTTAGGCCACTGTTGGAATATTGCGTGCAATTCTGGTCTCCTTCCTATTGGAAAGATGTTGTGAAATTTGAAAGGGTTCAGAAAAGATTTACAAGGATGTTGTCAGGGTTGGAGGATCTGAGCTTCAGGGAGAGGCTGAACAGGCTAGGGCTGTTTTGCCTGGAGCTTCGGAGGCTGAGGGGTGACCTTATAGAGGTTTACAAAATTATGAGGGGCATGGATAGGATAGGATAAATAGACAAAGTCTTTTCCCTGGGGTCAGAGAGTCCAGAACTAGAGAGCATAGGTTTAGGGTGAGAGGGGAAAGATATAAAAGAGACCTAAGGGGCAACGTTTTCACACAGAGGGTGATACGTGTATGGAATGAGCTGCCAGAGGATGTGGTGGAGGCTGGTACGATTGCAACATTTAAGAGGCATTTGGATGGGTATATGAATAGGAAGGGTTTGGAGGGATATGGGCCGGGTGCTGGCAGGTGGGACTAGATTGGGTTGGGATATCTGGTCGGCATGGACGGGTTGGACTGAAGGGTCTGTTTCCATGCTGTACATCTCAATGACTATGACTCACGGTGACAAATATTGGAGGTAGTTTTCTCTGTTTGAATCTACCATGGAGCCTTTCCCATTGGCTGCATATATCGGAAAGCTGTTGTCAAACTGAAAAATCACTTATTCATTTATTTCAAAATCACTTATTATTACTCAGTGATATGAATAATGTTAGTAGATTTAAGCATTCCCATTCTGAATAGATTTACAAAATTAACTGACCAATTAATTATCCTTGTACTTCACTCAGTATCTTTGATAGATGTAGAATAATTTAAGCAATTTATAGAAACATAGAAATTAGAAAGAGGAGCAGGCCATTCGGCCCTTCCAGCCTGTACCACCATTCATCAGGACTATGGCTGATCATCCAACTCAGTCCCCTGTTCCTGCTGTCTCCTGCTTGGATCCTTTAATCCTAAGAATTACATTTAACTCCTTCTTGAAAATATCCAATGCTTTGGTTCAACCACTTTCTGTGGCAGATTCCACAGGCTCTCCACTCTCTGGGTGAGGAAATTTCTCCTCATCTCAGTCCTAAACGGCTTACCTATTACCCTGAGATTGTGTCCCTGGTTTCTGGACTCCCTCATCATTGGGAACATCCTTCCTGCATTACCCAGTCTAGTCTTGTTCTAATTTTATAGATCACCTTGAGATTCCCCTACTCCTATTCATCTGAACTCCAGTGACTATAGTCCTAACTGGTCAAGTCTTTCTTCATAAGGTAAGTTCATTCAGTTGACAATAGTTTTGTATTGATATAACATACCTTCAAGATAGCTGATGTCAGCACCAAACAATATCCCCTGTTTCTTTGAAGAATTCGGTTTGGGGGGCGTGGACCTGACCAGGTAGTCACGGAGGGAACGGTCTTTGCGTAAGGCGGAAAGGGGTGGGGAGGGAAATATATCCCTGGTGGTGGGGTCCGTTTGGAGGTGGCAGAAATGTCGGCGGATGATTTGGTTTATGCGAAGGTTGGTAGGGTGGAAGGTGAGCACCAGGAGCGTTCTGTCCTTGTTACAGTTGGAGGGGTGGGGTCTGAGGGCTGAGGTGCAGGATGTGGACGATATGCGTTGGAGGGCATCTTTAACCACGTGGGAAAGGAAATTGCGGTCTCTAAAGAAGGTGGCCATCTGGTGTGTTCTGTGGTGGAACTGGTCCTCCTGGGAGCAGATACGGCGGAGGCGGAGGAATTGGGAATATGGGATGGCATTTTTGCAGGAGGTAGGGTGGGAAGAGGTGTAATCCAGGTAGCTGTAGAGTCGGTGGGTTTGTAAAAAATGTTGGTGTCGAGTCGGTCATCATTAATGGAGATGGAGAGGTCCAGAAAGGGGACGGAGGTGTCAGAGATGGTCCAGGTAAATTTAAGGTCAGGGTGGAATGTGTTGGTGAAGTTGATGAATTGCTCAACCTCCTCGCGGGAGCACGAGGTGGCGCCGATGCAGTCATCAGTGTAGCGGAGGAAGAATTGTGGAGTGGTGCCGGTGTAACTACGGAAGATGGACTGTTCTATGTAGCCAACAGGCATAGCTGGGTCCCATACGTGTGCCCATGGCTAACCCTTTGGTCTGGAGGAAGTGGGAGAATTCGAAGGAGAAATTATTACGGGTGAGGACCAGTTCGTCCAAATGAATGAGAGTGTCGGTGGAAGGGTTCTGTTGGAGACGTCGGGAGAGGAAGAAATGGAGGGCTTGGAGGCCCTGGTCATGGCGGATGGAGGTGTAGAGGAATTAGATATCCATGGTGAAAATGAGGCGTTGGGTACCGGGGAAACGGAAATCTTGGAGGAGGTGGAGGGCATGGGTAGTGTCTCGAACGTATGTGGGGAGTCCCTGGACCAGGGGGGATAGGACAGTGTCGAGATAGGTAGAAATGAGTTCAGTGGGGCAGGAGCATGCTGAGACAATGGGTCGGCCAGGGTGGTCAGGCTTGTGGATCTTGGGAAGGAGGTAGAACCGGGCAGTGCGGGGTTCCTGGACTATGAGGTTGGAAGCTGTGGATGGGAGATCTCCTGAGGTGATGAGGTTCTGTATGGTCTGGGAGATGATGGTTTGGTGATGGGGGGTGGGATCATGGTCAAGGGGGCAGTAGAAGGATGTGTCCTCGACTTGGTATCTGGCTTCAGCAGTGTAGAGGTCAGTGCGCCAGACTACCACTGCACCCCCTTTATCTGCTGGTTTGATGGTGAGGTCGGGATTGAAGCAGAGGGAGTGGAGGGCTGCGTGTTGTGAGGGCGAGAGGTTAGAGTGGGGGAGGGGGTTAGACAGGTTGAGGCGGTTAATGTCCTAGCAGCAGTTGGAAATGAAGAGGTCGAGGGCAGGTAATAGGCCAGCACGGGGTGTCCAGGTGGATGCAGTGTGTTGGAGGTGGGCGAAGGGGTCCTCGGAAGGTGGGCGGGAGTCCTGATTGTGAAAGTAAGCTCGGAGGCGGAGGCGACAGAAGACTTGTTCGATGTCACGGTGTGTATTAAATTCATTGATGCCTGGACGGAGGGAGATGAAGGTGAGTCCTTTGCTGAGGACTGATCGTTCGTCCTCAGTGAGGGGGAGGTGGAAGTGAGTAAAATTTCATCATTTAAGAAACATTGGGATAGCTACATGGATGGAATAGGTATGGAGGGATATGAACCAAATGCAGGTAAATGCAACCAATTTCATTGTGAAAATGGGACAGCATGGTCAAGTTGAGCTGAAGGGCCTGGTTCCATGTTGTAGACTTCTATGACTCTATGATTCGGTTTAGGGCACAAATGTTTATTCATTTTTTTTTAATTTTTAAAAAGAACCTTTTCATGTGCATACAAAACTACTGTCAGTTCAAACATCAAGCAATTCAAGAGAAAGGAGCAGGTGAAAGTACGGGCATTATGACGAAATTTGCAGATTTGCAAACATCTATTCCAAATAAATACGTTTTACCCACAATGACTGTAAAGAAAACCAAACATAACCCAGAGAGGGAAAACTCTAAAAAAATGTCAAACAACATCAGCTGACAAAGATCAACCCCACTTTGTCTGTTAGGTTTGCAATCAGGAATGTTGATTTTACATTTCAGTTATCACGCTGATGCTCCTCAGTAGCATTAAATTGATTAAGAAAAGATCTTGCTGCCATGAGTGCACTTGATTAAACACTGGCAAACTACATTATTCATAAGCTTCACTCCTTCATTGGAGCTCTGTAAGTCAATTGCTCAGGAGTGTTTGTATCTGCCTTGAACTGCCAGTGCTTGTGTCGAAACAGTCCCGAGTGTAAGTACATAAGTGATATCCTCAGGCAAAAACCACCTTTGTCTGATTCCTCTTGCGAGTATCAAAGGACACCAGTCTTGGTGAGCAAAAAGCCACCTTTTAAACATTTCTTCAACAAATCAGAAATACTGGAAGCTTTTCATAGAGTCATAGAGATGTACAGCATGGAAACAGACCCTTCGGTCCTACTCCTCCATACTGACCAGGTATCCCAACCCAATCTAGTCCCACCTGCCAGCACCCGCCCCATATCCCTCCAAACCCTTCCTATTCATATACCCATCCAGATGCCTTTTAAATGTTGCAATTGTACAAAACGTCGATTCTTCTGCTCCTCTGATGCTGTGCTTTTCCAGCATTTCACACACAGGAACAGTGGCCACTGTTAAACATGCAGATGAGTGCAGGTCCTGAGATTGCCATTCCAACTGAGAAACTGCCAAACAGTACCCAAATATTAGATACTCGTCTCAAGCAGATCACTGGGGGTCCAACAGGTTTTTTTTTAAACATAGCAGAGGCTGGCATTTCTGTTGTTAGACCTCCATAAAAACTGCATTAAAGTGTGGTATGTAAGAGTGCAATGTCCTGAGCAAGGTTCACAAACAAGAGATTCATGCAGAATGTTTGGTTTTTGTAGATACACACTGAGGGTTTCCCAGCTTAGTTCACCTCCAAGGTCACAAGTACATTTTAACAGTAACATTTTCTGCACAGCATCACAGCTTCTCTGGGGGCAAAGGTGTTAGTGGTGTGAGGACCAGAATCAAAATACAGACCTTCGGCTTTTCTTTACCTCTATAGTTTTTTTTTTGTCCTATGTAACATTTGAATTTCCAGGCAAAGACTAAATATTTAAGCATTAGAGGATTTTCTGTGACATTGCGTATGGTCAACTGGAGAATATGTGGGCCAGCAGGGTATTGGTAACCAGCTCCTCAAGTGTAAATCAATTCACGTCATGTACAGCCTTAAGGTCGACCTGCTGTAAAACCCACCTCTTTACTCAAGCATTTGGTCTCCATTCCTCATGTATTCCTACCTGACTGTGAATCCACAGCCAGTGTTTTCCCAGGAACTGGAGGCAGTTTTATGATGGGGGAAGGGGGCGTTGGCATTGCGGTATATTAGCAATTCTGAGCTCCTGGGCAGTGTGCTGCTAGCCCAGTGCGTTCCCTCCTTCTGCTGAAACTTTCAGAGACAATGGTACATAATCACCATGCAGAAGCAGAGCTCTCTGACTTGTACCAGGATTGTTTTTTTACTGGGGGATGGGGTAGACTTGGGGTCAGTCTATGATAGAAAATCCAGATTCAAGTCCAACAAGTCTTGGAGTTGTGTCAGGGATTCCTGAACAGAGTGATTTAAAAGTCTAATAGGGGCCACATGAGCTGGGTGGAAATGCTGCCATCTCTAGACATGGCATCAGCCCAGTCAGAGAGAGTCCGGAGCATTGATGAGAAACAGCAGCACAGACATGCAGAGTTACTGACTGCAAGGAGATATTACCCTCTCCAGAGTGCATACAACCAAATCTCTGCGTCATCACAGCAGATGGTCAATGATCTGTGCTCCTCTTATGGATTTCGGGTTCCAAGGAGCAGCTGTCTCTGAGAGAGAGGCTGTTCATGTTTTATGGGATGAGCAGGTGGATATGTGTGTGCACAGTGACAGTATCACCATCATCTGCTCCTACTCACATTGGATACAGACTCACCTTGGTAAAAACAAGGACTGCAGCTGCTGGAAACCAGATTCTAGATTAGAGTGGTGCTGGAAAAGCACAGCAGGTCAGGCAGCATCCGAGGAGCAGAAACCCCCCTCCGCCACCCCCACCTTCTCATTGGTGTTTTTTTTCCCTGCAATGTGAAGATCTTGTGTCATGCTCATGATGTTCCCCAACTGAACATCTGGAGGTGCTCACACCACAAAATCCATAGATTTCATTGACCCCATCCATCAGGAAAATAGATCCTGGGCATGACGAGTAGATCGAGGCACCCAAGCCTTCAGTATTACTGAGCCTCACCTGTCTCCGGGCAATTCTGCTCATTGGTGTACTAATCATTCCATAACTCAGGGCTGAAATCAAGGCTTGTGTTCCTATTTAGAAGAATGGGGGGGAGGGGGGGGACCACCTTATAGAAACATATAAAATTAAGAAGGGATTAGATAAGATAGAAACAGAGAGGTGGTTTCCACTGGTCAGTAAAACTAGAACTAGGGGCTATGGCTTAAAGTTAGGGGGAGCAGATTTAGGACTGAATTGAGGAGGAGCTTCTCCTGCCAGAGGGACGTGCATCAGTGGAATCCCCTGCCCAGGGAAACAGGTGAGACTTCCTCATTAATATTTTTAAAGCTAAGATAGATAATTTTCTGAAGGAGTAAAGGTAATAAGGGATATGGTGAGAGGGTTGGTAAGTGGAGCTGAGTCCACGAAAAGATCAGCCATGAAGGGCCAGGCGGTCTACTCCTGCTCTCGGTTCTTATGTTCACGTGTATTCAGCTTGCCAGCTTTCAAATGTTCGTTAAATTATTTCTGGCACTGGATGCACATCTAACTCAGCTTACTATGACTGCTCTCTCTCTCTCTCTCCTCTCAAGGGGCCTCTGCCCATGCCTAACCCCCTCCTACCACTTTCCAGCATCGGCACCTTCCTTCAACATTTTAACTCAAAAATCTTTCAGCTGGTGAAACATTTGTTCTGTTTCTCTTTCCACAGATATTATTAGACCTGCTGAGGGTTTTCAGCATTATCAGCTGTGGGGGAGAATCTGCTCCTGAAGATGGAAGGGCATTAAAATAGTTGTGCTGGTGGTGTACCCAAATCCTGCCACCTGCCCGTCTGCAGGGGCAGCAGTACCCCGGTCAGCCCTCTTACCCAGCTGGGCCTTCAGGCCCTTACTGTCTAATGAGAGGCATCAGGCCCATTGTCCCAGGATGCTCCTACTCCCCAGCTGCAGGCAGGCCTGTCCCTGTGCAGAATTCCTGATGGCGCCTCCTTTGAGCAGCTTGTCACTTTGGCAATGGGATTGGAAAAAGGAATGGAGTGTGGTCACTTGATTAAAGGCTACCAGGGAATTACAATGGGTCTCGACATCAGACAGGAAGTGAGTGCAGGGAGTCCATTTCCCCCAACCTTCACTTACAACTCTCCTGTCCTTCTCCTCCTGACTCCCAAAGAGAGAATTCCATCACCCTCAGATCATTTACCTTTGTTTAGGGACCTATATGATCCTGACACCCTGGAGTGCTCTTCCACCTCCAGCCATGGTCTCCTTTGTGGTACCTCTTTGTGAGTACAAGAGGTGCGAACCTGTGACTCGCTGGGTGGGATTTTGACCCATGGGTGGTCTGCCTTCCCAGGGAATGCCTGCTAGCTGTCTTGCCATGACTCAATGGACACATGGCTCAGCAAAGTACCTTCCCTGGACGAGACAGTGACGACCTCTCACTGACTGATGAGCCCGCCCCCACCCCACCGCTGCCCCACACCCCACAATATTCTACCCTTGATTTTAGATTCCCAGCGTCTGTAATTGTTGCTTGGTTTTACAGCTTATTCTGAAAAGAATTTATTGTTATCAAAGTGAGGATTTAAACACCAGTTACAAACACACACATCAATTAGTGGAGCACTCATGTTAGCTCTCGCCAAGAGACGAGAATCTGTTTCTGAGGAAAGCCAGATAAATGTATTTGCTAATTATCTGAAATCGGCTTTTCCTCTTCAAAAGATAAATCATTCGGTTGCAGACGAGCCCTGCCACTTTACCAACGGAGAGCAAATCTATCAGAAAGCTTTCACTGTTTCCAAAACCCATTTAGGTCTTTTGATGAAAAGTGAGATATGAATGATGCAGTCACTATCCTCACTTGGCTGCTTTTAAATTATTATCCTACTTACAGCCTATTCTTCACATGTCTTTAATACCAGAATTGGAAAACGTACCAATGAAATATGTATAGAATGCACCATATCAGCTGAATGAAGGAGTGTCTTATCATTTTTGTTGACATTTAGCAAATTGTTCTGACCATTTGTTCAGTTATTATTGTTGGCCAGTCTCTCCTTGGAGAAGGTGGAGAATTGAAGAACTTATCAGGGTTTCTGATCAGTGTCATACCCCTACACAGGTGAGTAGGGATGCACTTATTCTTCAAAACCCAGTAAATACATAAATCATGAACTCCTAAATTTCCACAAAGATTCTAGATCAAAGCTGTTTAAAAGTAAAACACATTTGAGTGAATGATGTGCAGTAAATTCCTGCTGCTCACGGGAAATGGGTTCCTGGGGAATGTCACAATAGGTGATCTTCACAAACAGGAAGAGGAGCCCTGAAGAAGGACTCATGCCCGAAACGTCGATTCTCCTGCTCCTTGGATGCTGCCTGACCTGCTGCGCTTTTCCAGCAACACATTTTCAGCTCTGATCTTCACAAACAACAAACCTGACATTAAATTCACAGCTGGTGGTAATAGGTGAACAGGAAGTGTTGTGTAGTTAAATGCATTTCCATAGGGTGGACTCACTGGGATTTTACTAGAGTTTTGTCAAAACACAGAAATCACCAGCATTATTGTGGAACTTTTGCCCGAGTCTCAAGTCAGGGCATGATCTAGCACCAAGACAAAGAGCACTGAGACTCCACGAAGGAGGTTCTGCAGAAGGCTCACTGAATTCAAAACATGAACTCAATGCTCTGTCTCCACAGCTGCTGCTAGACCTGCTGAGTTTTTCCAGAAATTTCTGTTCTTGTTTCAGATGTCTAGCATCAACAGTTCTTTGTTTTATATATGAAGCTGGTACTCCAGGCCATCATGATACCATTGAAATGTTGCAGTTTTATCAAGTATGCATTTCACTACTGATGGAGGAGAAAGTGAGGACTGCAGATGCTGGAGATCAGAGCTGAAAATGTGTTGCTGGAAAAGCGCAGCAGGTCAGGCAGCATTCAAGGAACAGGAGAATCGACGTTTTGGGCATAAGCCCCTTCTTCAGGAATCTTCTTTCACTACTGATTGCTAGTTCTGGTTACGAGCCCTCCAACCCATCCTTGGGGATAGTGTCTCTGACCTCAGAACCTTGATGAGACTCAGCAGCAAAGTCCTGTGAGCACATCCCTGACACACCTCTGTAGCTAGTTGTGGAAGAAAGCCCCTGGGCTCTCTCACACCCTGAGGGCTGCCGGAGACCAGGCACCTGGCAGGGAATGATCCAGGGAGAAAGTCCAGACTACAGATGCTGGAGATCAGAGTCAAGTGTGTGGTGCTGGAAAAGCACAGCAGCTCAAGCATCATTTGAGGAACAGGAAAATCGACATTTCAAGCATAAATCCTTCATCAGGAATGAGGCTTGTGGTCCAAGGGGACTGAGGGATAAATGGGAGGGGTGTGGGGCTGGGGGGAAGGTAGCTGAGAATGTGATAGGCAGATGAAGGTGGGGAAGAAGGTGAAAGGTCAGAGAGGAGGGTGGAGTGGATAGGTGGGAAGCAAGATGTACAGGTCAAGAGAGCGATGCAGAGTCGGAGGCTTGGGACTGGGATAAGGTGGGGGGGGGGGGGGGGGGGGGAATGATCCAGGGCCATTAACGACATTGTCAAAGGGAACAGACAGGTACCAATAAAGCAGACATGTCTGGGACAGTCACTAAGCTGGATCGAAGGAAAGAGGGGTTCACCAATGTTAGCAGTTCCATGCTGGCTTCAGTGCACATGTGTCCGGCTGTCTCCAGGGTTAGCTACTGCCATGGAGAGCCAGCTCCAGCACCCTCAGCATCTTTCAGACATTTGCACAGAGCTGCATTTTTGTTTTTGCTGCTGTTTATTATTAGATTAGATTACTTACAGTGTGGAAACAGGCCCTTCGGCCCAACAAGTCCACACGGACCCACCGACCCACCAAAGCGCAACCCACCCAGACCCATTTCCCTACATTTACTCCTTCACCTAACACTAGGGGCAATTTAGCACGGCCAATTCACCTAACCTGCACAGTTTTGGATTGTGGGAGGAAACCGGAGCACCCGGAGGAAACCCACGCAGACACGGGGAGAATGTGCAAACTCCACACAGTTAGTCGCCTGAGGCAGGAATTGAACCCAGGTCTCTGGCGCCATGAGGCAGCAGTGCTAACCACTGTGCCACTGTGCTACCCACTTTTCTATGTTACTTAACCAAGTGATCTACCTGTATTGCTCGCAAGACAAAACTTTTCACTGTGCCTCAGTACTCGTGACAATAAATTCAATTCAATTCAATTCAATCCCATTGCTCTAATCACTAGGGGGCTCGACATCAGTGACAAGGCTAGAGGGTGACATCACTCCAGGCTCCCCTTCCTCAGAGCGACAGAACGGTGCCAGTAGGCAAAAAGAGGAAGGAATAGCCACTCCTCGGACCCCAATAGAGATAAATTAAATAGTATGTGAAACTAACTTACAATGCTAAATTTAAATTTAAAAACAGATTTCTTCATTCAAAGGTTATAAAGTTAACACGTCTAAGTAAATTATAAAGTGCTCTCATTTACAATGCTTACATTGAGGTTATTACATTGAGATAATATTAGAACACATTGATTTCTCTTAGTGAAGGAACAGACATTGTTATTTGTTCAACAGATTAGATGACTCTGCTGCAACGACTGAACAAGCAGAAATGGGATTGATTTTATAGTAAATTAGGCCATCGATTTAAATTGCTAATGACTGCACTCAACGTAAATAGCAGAAATAACTGAATTCTGAAATGACTGTTTATTATCCGTTGTGAATCCTTGTGAAATTTAACTCCTAAAGATAGGTATTGAGAAATAGGTGACAGAAATTGTTTGTAATTGCAAGGTTAAAAACCAGTTAAAAAACAGTTAAAAACCAAAAACTCAATTCTTCATCTAAATCCTTAATGGAAAATTCGACCAGCTACAGCTTAGAAATCCTTCCACAGAAGAACTGGGTGTGTATTTCAGATCTGAGATCATTCTCTGTGCAATCATTTTACCTTCTTGAAAAGAATAATCTGTCTATTTATAACCTTCATTATAGTTGTTATTTATTTATGACCAATCGTATTTGCCAACTTACTTTATGCTTTGTTTTGCTCTCTGGTGTTGATAGGTGCCTCAACAATATCTTTCGTAGATAATGCCAACATAAATACATTTATAAAATAATAAATAATACAAGAAGGAAATCTTACGAAGGTGATTGATCACTACATCGGAATGTAAGGAATACAAGAAAGTGTAGACTGTTTGGCCCCCCGAGTCTGTTCAGCCAGTCAAGACAATCACCACTGATCATCCATCTCAACTCCACTCTCATGACAATCCAGTTCGACCTCCCCCTTAGACACACCCAATTCCATTCACCTCCTGTGATAACAAGGAACAACTAAAGATGTGGAATACAGAAGTGGAACTGACCCTTGATGTGACCTCTTGACCACAGTACTGAAGACTTATGTTCCAAGCTACAAACACCAGCATTGAACTAACAATTTATGATCTTCAAAAGCTGGACAGATCAAATCTGTCAAACAAATGCCCTATCAGTCCATTTTCAATATTTTGGAAGGAAACATCAACACGGGAGAGGAATTGCTTTTGACATCAATTCAGCATTTAAGCAAGCGTGCCCACAGGAGCCTTAGTAAAACTGAAATAAAGAGGATTTAGGAGCAAAATCTTCTACTGATTGGCATCAAACTGAGTACAAAGCAACATTATGACTGTGGGAGTCTGTCACCTCAGTCCAAAGCACTCCTGGAGTTCTTCAGGTGAGTGAGTGAGGCCCAACCACCTTCAGCTGCTTTGTCAATGACCTACCCTCCAAACAAGGTCAGAAGTTTTCAGCTTGCATAGAGTTCAGTTCCAACCAGGATTCAATACCTGCTATAGGAGGAATATTGTAAAGTTTGAAAGAGTGCTTAAAAGATTTACAAGGATGTTGCCAGGGTTGGAGGGTTTGAGCTTTAGGGAGAGGCTGAATAGACTGGGACTCTTTTCCCTAGAGTGTCGGAGGCTGAGGGGGTGACTTTATAGAAGCTCATAACATCATGAAGGGCATAGATAGGGTGAATAGACAAGGTCTTTTTCCCTGGGATGGGGAGTCCAAAGCTAGAAGGTATAGGTTTAAGGTGAGAGGGAAAAGATTTAAAAGGGACCTAAAGGGCAATGTTTTCACACAGAGGGTGGTATGTGTATGGAATGAGCTGCCAGAGGAAGTGGGGGAGGCTGGAACAATTACAGCATTTAAAAGGCACCTGGATGGGTACATGAATGGGAAGGTTTAGAGGGAACAGTTTGTTCACTGTAGTGGTTATCAGGAGTCAAGTGGAGATGTGGAGGTGTCAGTGGGGAAGTGTACTTGGACATTCAATTTTAAATAGATACCAAGGAACTGGAACAGGCTTTAAATCCTTGAATGTTTCTTAGATAATTATAAGCTTGACCAAATCAGAACTCTGAAATCCATCCCCAATTTTACTGGACTTGGAAGACTTCCAGCTGCAGTGGGATTGCCTGTCGGAATTTTCAACTTCCCGAACAGTTGACAAGGTATCTGTTGTGTCTAGGATCCTCGTGATCTCGACAGTCAACAGCATTTCAACAACTGTGTGGTTAAGTGGAATTGAGGACAATATCTGACAGTTCTCACTGCAATATGCATGCCAGCATGCTCTCCTGGTGTGACACTTCATTATCCTGATAATTCTGAATATTTTTAGCAAAGCTTTAACATCTTTAGACACTGTAAATTCTAAACGTTAATTCAGAGAATCCTATTTATCTCTAAAGCATTTATGAATTTCAAAATAAAATGAGGTGCTAAATGAGGTTTAGATATTCCAATACTTTCTTGGAGCTCTTTTTTCATTGAACATATGTTTGATTTAAATCAAAATGTCTTGGTTAAGCTGTTAGACTGAAGAGCTGGTTATGTTTTGACTTGGTGTACATCTAAAGAGTGAAGTTGGCAAGGTCTGAATTCTGGAGTGCTTTTGAGTGCTTTTTGGGCTACAGTTTCTTCAAACAGGAATTCCATTGGAATAGAGTTGGGATTCTCTGTAAATAGGACTGTAAGAACTCTTGACTCCCATCTGGGAGCTCCCAGATATACTCCCATTCCCAAAGGGTTTCTGTGTACTTTGGGATAATGTTCTTTTCATTAAACACCCTACTGCATCCTGTTGAATGTCACTCATGTCAATATTTGAACGATTCAGTTATTGCGGGATGCTCTTGTCATGGAATACTTTCATTAAGTCAACAATTCAATGCAATTGCATTCTTATACCATTAAAAATATTGTCTTTAAATTAAAATTTAAAGCGTTATTCATCTGTAAGCTGGGCAGGAAAGGAAATTTTTACAAATGTTAATGAATAATTATGGAAAAGCATTGAGAAAAGCCGCACTGAAATTCACTGGCATCCTCTCTACACCAGATTGTGGTGATGGAGGAACAGGTCTGACCGATGTCTTCTACTCAATGGACACTTCCAGCATCAAGAATAAATTCCTTTAGAGACTTCAGAGGTGATGGTGTTGGGACAGGAATACAAGCCAGAATACTATGGCAATTTACAATGGCCAATCCACCTAACCTGCACATCTTTGGACTGTGGGAAGAAACCAGAGCACCCGATGTAAACCCACGCAGAAAATGTATCTTCATTAATTGAATGGGGAAATCAAATTTTCCCTGTTAGACCATAAGACCCATGATAGGAGCAGATGTAGGCCATTCAGCCCATCAAAGGGCGGCACGGTAGTTCAGTGGTTAGCACTGCTGCCTCACAGCACCAAGGACCCAGGTTCGATTCCAGCCTCGGGCGACAGTCTGTGTGGAGTTTGCACATTCTCCCTGTGTCTGCGTGGGTTTCCTCCGGGTGCTCCAGTTTCCTCCCGCAATCCAAAGATGTGCAGGTCAGGTGAATTGGTCATGCTAAATTGCACACTAGTGTTAGTGTTAGGAGGGAAATGGTTCTGGGTGGGTTACTCTTCGGAGGGTCGGTGTGGACTGGTTGGGCCGAAGGGCCTGTTTCCACACTGTAAGGAATCTAATCTAATCTAAATCTGCTCTCCCATTCAATCATGGTTGATGTATTTCTCAACCCCATTCTCCTGCCTTCTCTCCATAACCCTTGATCCCCCTTACTAATTAAGAACCACCTATCTCTGTCTTAAATACACTCAATGACTTGGCCTCCACAGCCTTTTGTGTTAATGAGTTCGGTAGATTCACTACCCTCTGGCTGACAAATACCTCTTCATCTCAGTTCTAAATCATCGTCCATTTCCTGTGCCTAGGAAATCAGTGAATGGTGATCAATAGAACCTTATCAATGGGAATGTTGTTGAAAGAACAGAAGGCAGAATAAAGGCAGAGGAACATCAGAAATCAGGGTCGAACTGAATTGGACCAGGATTCCACCCTATACAAGAAAATCTTTAAATTCTGATTGGAGGGAAGAGGTAGCTCATTTTTTGTCAGTCCTCCACTGAAATGGAACTGTTTGATTGAGATTGTGCAAAGGTTGTAACAGCTCAGTTACTTCATGACTTAATTTCATGCAGAACATTTAATGAACAGCTTTAAGCTCTTAGAACCTAAACTCTCTGATAAGGAAATATCAAAATAAATCTAGAAAAGTAGCTTTTATCATTAGCTCTGTTCAACAATTCAAAATGCAGGATATTCAAACTAAACCATCAATCAAAGAATTGTATAAATTTGCCCTTGTCATCACCATAAACACGAGAGCTGCTGTCAGTGCTGATGGAAACATTTATGCTGGTCTCTCTCTCTCTCTCCACAGATGCTGACAGACCTGCTGAGTTTCTCCAGCAATTTCTGTTTATGTTTCAGATTTCCAGCGTCCGCAGTTTTTTTTGTTTTAGTTTACACGAATATGAGGCCCGTTTAACCTCTCACCAAATGATATGAAATCCCCTTTTGGGCCTGACTGATGTCCATATGCTCTGCATACCATTCCCTGCTCTGCCTTCTGGATTGTGGAGTCATAGAACCAAATGAAAGACACGAGACAGAAGATGGTCATTCAGCCCATCATGTCTGCTCCAGCCAAAACTAAACAGCTACCCATTCTACATCCACATTCCCACACCCCACAGCATTTCAGGTACAGCTCCACATACTTTTTTTAACAGGTTAAGTGTTTCTGCCTCCACCAACAAAGTAGGCAGAAGAGGCCAGATACTCACCACATTCTGGGTGACAAAGCTTTCCTGCATGGCCCTTCTAATCTTTCCACCAATCACCTTAAATCTGTGTACCCTGGTGATCAGTCTCTCCTTCAGGGAAGTCAGGGATTCCTTTCCTCTCTATCCAAACCCCTACATGAGTTAATGCACCTCAGTCACCTCATCTGTTCTAATGAAAACACCTTGAGCTTATCCAATCCTTCCTCATAACAATTTTCAAACTCTGGCAATGTTCTTGTAAATCTCTTCCATCCTCTTCCCATTGTAATTATTTTATTCCTGTAAAGCATTTACCACAACTATACACAAAACTCCAACACTAGCCTAGCCAGTGTTTATAAATTACATTGCTGTTTATGCATTCTAGATGTTAGCTAATAAAGAAAATGCAGCACATTCCAAATGCATAACTACCTCTATCCAGAAGGACAAAGGTAATGGGAACACCACCACCTTCAAGTTCCCCTCCAAGCCCCTCACCATCCTGACTTGGAAACATATCACCGTTCCTTCAGTGTCGCTGGATCAGAATCCTGGAATTCCCTCCTGAAGGGCATTAGGGGTCAATGTACATCACGTGGGACTGCAACAGTGGTTCATGAAGGCAGGTCACCACCACCTGGTCAAGGGGCAATTAGGGATGGGCAATAAATGCTGGACCAGCCAGTGATGTACACCTCCTATGAGTGAATAAAACAAAATTCCAATTGCATTTATTTCCACTTTATCCACCTGTCCTTCAAGGACACGTTTACAAGCACTCCAATATCTCTTAATTCCTTCATCCCTCTCAATATTCTCCATTTCTTAACTTTGTTTGTCTTTCTCCAATGTATCCCTTCATCTTTCTCCAGATTGAATTTAATTTGTCATTTTTCAGCCCATTGCAGGATTAGGGCATCACTGGCTAGGCCGGCATTTATTGCATAACTAATTACCCAGAGGGCAGTTAAGAGTCAACCACATTACTGTGAGTCTGGAGTCACATGTAGGCCAGACCAGGTAATGATGGCATGAGTGAACCAGATGTTGTTTTTTCCCAACAATCAACAATGGTTTCATGGTCATTAGAACTCTTAATTGTGGATTTTTAAATTGAAATTCCACCAACTACCATAGTAGGATTCACACCCGGATCCCAAAAACATTACCTGGGTGTCTGGATTAGCAGCCCAATGATAATACCACTAGGGTCATTGCCTTCCATTTGGCCTGGCTTTTATCTGGAAAAGAAACTTTCAAGAAAATGTGTCTCCTTTAACCAATAACAATTAAATACTGCTGGGTATAAAAACCTTCAGGAGGAATAGAGAGGGACGCTACAGTAGCATAACACTAGGACATAAAGATTTAAATTCTAGAATCATCTATAAAGAATATTACTGAGCTGAAAACCATCAGGGCTGAGTATTTTATGTAGTGCAGCAGCAAAACATATCAAAGATGAAATTGTTAACAAACTAACCATGTGTGTATGTAATAGTCATATTCATGACAGATTTAAATTACACTGTTCAAAGCACAGTTAAATGCAGAAATATGCCCAGTAAGAAAAGAGAGATTAGGAAACAAAGTCTTTGCACTCAGTTATAGTAGAATTCCACAAATGATTGTTGAAACTAAGTTCCTTCTCTTTTTGAGAAAGGGGAGATTACAAAGTTAATTGAAAAGGAGAAATATTAGAGTGTGGATGTGAGGAACACAGTTTTCTTACACTCGATGGTTCACAGTTTAAATTAGTGGAGCAGCAGAATGGATGGATACTGTATCTGGTCAGGCACTTTGTTCCTGCAGCCACTGATTCTTTCTCATTTGCGTATTGCCCGAGCAGCATTGGCTGCCCTTGAGTCTGACAATGGGGCCATTCTCCCTGGTCCTCAAGGTTCAGTCTTATCCTGGCCTTTCTGATAGTCTAGAGAATGCACGAGTGGCTGTCATGGGGCAGTGAGTCCCCAGTGTGAACGAGAGGCCGGTCCCTGTTGTGGATAGACGAGGTCAGTGTGGTTTGGAGGCAAGGAGCCTGCTCTGACTGGGTTGGAAGGACTGTAAACTGTGTACTTTTTCTTCATTTTTCCTTTTTATCCTTATGCTATACTTCTTTACTTGTTATTTTCCTTCTGTTTTATACCAAATACTTAAGAATCTATATGTATGTGCGTTTGTACCTAAGATGGCACTATAAGTGGCAACTTGTAAACTTTTCACTGTACTCACTCGAGTACATGTGACAATGAAGCTAATTCAATTCAATTCAATTCAATTCAATCCAGTTGTGGTTATGTGTCTGTAATCAGGAGCAGGAAGACTGGATGGTTTCTTAATGATTTCCAATCACTGGAAACGGAGGCACACTGGAGCTCTCCAGAGATCAGCCCATTTAACACAAATTCAACATGACACCTGCACCTCAGGCATGATACTGCCCTGATCACAGAGTCAGATAGTACACAAGATGCCCTTCAGTCTATACCACCAAATAAACACTACTACCTACACTAGACCCACATTCCTGCAGTAAACCTATAGCCTTAAATATTAAGGCATTTCAAGTGCTCAGCCAATGACTTTTTAAAGATTGTGAGGTTTCTTGCATCAACTGGTCTCCCAGGCACTGGATTCCAGACCCCCACCACCCTCTGGGTGAAAATATATTTCCTCAAATCCCTATAAAGTTCCTGCCTTTCACTTTAAAACTATGTCCCCTTGTTATTGACCCTTTGACTAAGGGATACAGCTGTTTTCTATACATCCTGTCCATGCCCCTCAATCTTATACATGCCAATCAGGTCCTCCCAATCTAATCTTCTCTAAAGAAAACAATTTGAGCCTATCCAGTCTCCCTTCATCACTGGAATGCTGCATCCCAGGGAACATCCTGGTGAATCTCCTCTGCACTCCCTCCAGTAAAATCACATCCTTCCTACAGTGTGGGGACCAGAACTGAACACAGTACTCCAGCTGTGGCCTAACCAAACTTCTGTAAAGCTCCAACATGACCTTCCTGCTCTTATAAACTGGGCCACAACTGATCTGAACATAGAGCACAACTCCCCATTAAGCCATGAGAGAACATGTGTAAACTCATAAGCTCTGTATAGGAAGGCAGGGGAGAAACCATGCATTACTTCCTAATACCTACATGCCTGAGGAGTTGGCTGTCCTCAGGGTGAATGTTGTGAATGAGTTTTACCTTCCTGTGTTTTGAGATTACTCACAATGAAGAGAATGGTGGCCATATACAATGAATTTTAGAATTAAGGAACACAAAGTGAATATATCCTGTTTAATTGTTCCCAAAACTTATGTTTTGAATGAGCAAAACTCAAGGTACCATATCATACTAAATGATTATTTTTGCTGGTCTGTCAACATCTTCCAAGTCAGGCTCCCTAAAATGTAATAAAAAAGATGTTCTGCATCAGACATTTGCAGTATTGATAACTTGACTGGCCTTAAAACCTTTACTGTGCAGAGAGCTGTAGCTAAGCTCTAAATCAGACATGGTCAACTTTTACTGAAGTCACATCTCTCAGTTATCAACAATCAATTTTTTACACTGTACTCTTATGTTTCACGGTAAAATTTTTAACACATTGATAACTTGTTGAATTTCTTGAATCATGCTATTTTGAGTGTTATTTTGATCTTATTTCTGACACACATTATTCACTCAAATGTATGTTTGATTAAAAGTCTTTAAAAATTTAGATAAAATTATTGTGCAAAATGTGTTTATTTATGCAATTTTAGTTTGCTTAACCAACCAAATTTCGTAAATAGAAAATACAAATTCTCTGAAGAACTCTCATTTGATGATGTAAATGAATTTTGTCCCAACCATTTTCAGTTTCCGAGACTGATTTAAAATGTTGTGGGTATTGGTACAGTCTACACCGACAATGGAACAACTGCATGCCACCAATATGAATTTTGTTTAATTCAATGCTGGACTTGGGCATGCCTGGCTGGGCCAACATTGCTTGCCCATCTCTCGTTGCCCTTCAGAATATTGTGGTGGTGAATCTGGAGGATGTCACCCAGAGGAAGGGAGCAGAGGAGATGTTACCCTGTCTTCCCACTCCTGATTGAAGCCACATAACTATGGCCAGAGAGTGCACATCGAAAAGGGCATGACAAGATTAACTCTTTAAAGATCAGGAAGATGATGCAACATGGACAGAAAATAACTATCAAATAGGATACAGTAGGTACCATGCAATGCTGAAATTACGGAAATAGGATCTGTAGTGATTGGGACTAGGTGGACCTCATTAACTACGAGGTTCCTGATTGGGGTTTGTTAATGGGCCAATCACGATAGCCCTGGCTGTCTAATATAACCAGGAGCTGCCCCTGGGCCTGGCCAAACTGGCCATCAACAGGTCCAGGCAGCGGGCCGTGGAGGGGGTCGTTAGGGCCGACTGCCTGCCCCTCTTCCGCGGTTACGTTAGGGCCCGGGTGTCCTTGGAGAAGGAGCACGCGGTGTCGACCAACGCCCTGGAGTTGTTCAGGGAGAGGTGGGCGCCGCAGGGAGTGGAGTGCATCATTTCTCCCTCCAATTCTATTTTGATTTAGTCCCTACCCTCCCCTTCACTGTTTTGATCACACACCATTGCCCTTTGATGTGAAGGGCAGTGTTTGTCACTGGCCACTCGGGTGTTTTCCTATCTTCCTGGTGGTGGAAATTGAAAAAAGATTGGTGCACTTTGTGTCTTTCACTGTGTCTCACTCCTACATCCACACACCATGGGTGCTGGGGATAAAATAAGCACTACCGCAGTTAGGTGGTAGTGTGGGGGTTAAATTATTTATAAAAAAATAATAATCAGGAGTGTAAGAAAATAAATAAATAAATAAACAGGAGTGTCTCACACAGCATTGCCTTTGATGTGAAGGGCACTGCTGGTCACTGGCCACTCGGGAAAAAAAAGAAAGGAAAAAAAAAGAAAAGAAAAAAAGAACAAAAAAATATAACTAGGAGCTGCTCCTGGGCCTGGCCAAACTGGCCATCAACAGGTCCAGGCAGCGGGCCGTGGAGGGGGTCGTTAGGGCTGACTGCCTGCCGCTCTTCCGAGGTTACATTAGAGCCCGGGTGTCCTTGGAGAAGGAGCACGCGGTGTCCACCAACACCCTGGAGTTGTTCAGGGAGAGGTGGGTGCCACAGGGAGTGGAGTGCATTATTTCCCCCTCCAACTCTATTTTGATTTAATCCCTACCCTCCCCCTCACTGTTTGATCACACAGCATTGCCCTTTTGTGAAGGGCACTGCTTATCACTGGCCACTCAGGTGTTTCCTATCTTCCTGGTGGTGGGAATTGAATAAAGATTTGTTCACCTTGTGTCTCTCAAAAAAAAAGAAAAAAAAATATAACCAGGAGCTTAGAATCTCCTCAGTTCAGGAACTGACTGTGAGCTAGTTAGCCATAGCCAGTGTGCTGTGCACATGTAAATAAAGGGGGACTAGTGACAGGTACTAGCCTCTGTGCAGTGATTTCAAAATCCTCATCAAGTCAATGCTTGTGCATCATTTCTTCTGTAAATACCAGTAGAAAATGTTCTTATTTAGGAATTTGTTGAGGGTAAGGTTGAGCTTAGGTGTTATTGTTCTCTGGTCTATTGTTGCTGGCTCTCTCTGACCCCAAATAAAGTGTCAAAAGAATCCCTTCATGTGCTGAGATTAGAAAATTGGAAATGCGATAACAAATGGAATGATAGATCCAAGGCCTTCCTGGTACATTATTGTCCATAGTATATTGAGAAATCAAAGACAGGGATACAAACAAACAAATTAAAAATAGACAGTGATTGCAAGTATTCCGACATCACAAGTGTAAATTGCCAGTCCTTATTGAATGATACTGTCTCCAAGTTGTGCTCTTGTGCTGTACATCCTGGCTGTTCCAGAACTTGCAGTACAAAAGACAAAGAGCTGAGGTTATTTTAATTTTATTTGTTTTTCACCATTGGATTTCAGTTACTGGGTCATTTCCTGCTGCAATGTCATTCACTTGCCTTGCCTGGACACTGGAGCTCTATCCAGGCAGCAGTAAGCACCTATTTTAAAAATGCACGTTCAGTTGGAGTTTTATTTTATAAACACTCGTAACAATTTACAACAAACCACTCTGTGATTAGTGCTGCATCAGCAGTTAGATTTGGAGGTAACCTTTCTGAATTGGAGAATATAGAGACCAAACAAAAAGGGGAAATGAAAGGCAGAAACTGAAGCAATGTCATATACTGGTTTTTATGTTTGAAAACTGCGATCACTGAATTGTGTGCCAATTTGTCTGACTGGAAGGCAATAAAATTACACTTGTCCAATGGAAGTTTACCTCCAAGGGAGATTACAAGGGAAAAGTTACAGAGGAAGACTGGAATTTTCCTGTTGGAAATAGGAAGCAGAGATCAAAATGACTGAGTACCTGGAACAGGGTGACAGGCTGGGGTGAAGGCTATCATTCCCCACCCTCATTCAACCCTGTCTCCCTCTGATCAGGTCACACCCTGTTCTCTTTGTTCCAACACCAACATTCTCAAACCAGCCGACAAAGCTGCGGTGTGCTGCCAGACACCAAGCTCGAGTTAGTGAGGGATCAACGTTAACACTCTGACATTTCTACCTCACTCCTCTGGACTAGGAACCCACCACCAAACATTGTCATTGGTTCCAAAACTGTCATTGACCTCATCCCTTCTGGTGATCTTCTCATTTTCTCTTCAAATCAAGCCGCCTGCTTCTACCCACTTCCCTGAATCCATAAGCTTGACTCTCCTGATAGACGTATCATTCAGCCGCCTCCTGCCCCATTAAACTGATTGCTTCAAATCCTGACTGTATACTTCCTCCTCTTGTTTAGTCTCTTCCCACCTACATCTATGAGCCCACTGATTCCCCACACCATTATAACAATTTCAAGTTTCTTGGCCCTAACTGTATCTCCTTTACTATGGCTATCCATCTCTTGACAACTCCATTTCCTACTGGGGCAGCCTGAGATCTCTTTGTTTGAATAGGGATCTGTCTACCACCACCACCTTCCTTCACCTGACTAAACTCAGGTTCTAAATTTGTTTGGGACAGTGAGGTCTGCAGATGCTGGAGACCAGGGTTGAGAAAGTGTTGCTGGAAAAGCACAGCAGGTCAGGCAGCATCCCTGCTGTGCTTTTCCAGCAACACACTCTCAATTCTAAATTTCTTTGACACATCTCACTTCGTCCAAATATCAGGTGTTCCTCTGTACCCTCAAGGGCCTTCCTTTCACTTTCAGGAAGGCATCGTGTGAAGGTGCCAGTGTTGGACGGGGGTGGACAAAGTCAAAAGTCACACAACATCAAGTTATTGTCCAACAGAAATCACAAGCTTTTGAGCGCTACTCCTTCATCACCTCGTGTCGGGGCAGCGCTCTGAAAGCTTATGATTTCAAATAAACCTGTTGGACTATAACCTGGAGTCATATGATTTCTGACTTTCTGTAAGGTAGATGAAAGATTTCTTATTTCTCTTCCTGGGCCCTGTTTGTGTCTTAACACTAGACCCATTACTCAGCTCCTTGACACTGTCTCGCTAACTATTTGTTATTTGATGTCTCCTATCTTTTATCAAAGATCATTTTGCTTTTTCCTACCCTTCCCCAGTTCATTCATTTAAGGGTTATTAAATTACTAATATTCTGAATTTTGATGAAAGATTATGATCTGAAGCATCAATACAATTTCTCCTTCCAGAGGAGCACCCAAACATGCTGGGTATTTTATAGAATTTTTGGTTTTTAATTTAACTTCAGAAGGTCATTCTTTATTCCTAGAAACATTAGCCCAATTCTTCACATTCGTGTAAAGACCCCCTCAACCTCATCCATCTAAAGACCCTAAAAACTCTTTACACCCCCTTTTGCTCTTACCCCATTCACCCTTGCCATTCGACACCCTCAACCTAATTCTGGCAGAGAAGGTTGAGTGTTGTTTGTCAAGAATAATAGCATAGGGAAACTCACACATGCACAGTGGTGTTGCTAAAGTGTAGCTAATCTGTGTAGAACATTTGAGAGTTTCCTGCTACTTTCTCCAGCCAAAATACAACATTGATTATAATATTCATGAGCAGAGTTACTTGAAGTCTGGCTTATTCCACAGCAGGAAGTCAACTCCCCCAGGGGCAAACTGACCAATCACCAACTGCACCCTGAAATCCTGCAGATCAGTGTGACTCAGGCACTCAGGGTTGTCCCAGTGAATTAGCCCATTTCTACTGTGTCATGGGTGTCAATGTGGAGTCAATCAACCTTCAAAGACATTCTGCATTGACCCTAGAAATGTTGACCCAATGGTGAGTCACTCATGACATGTGAATATTTAAGTTAAATCATTGCAATTTATTGACCTAAAGCTACAGCACATATCAGATATGTGGCAGCACGCTGCCTCACAGCGCCAGGGAGCGGCATTCAATTCCAGCCTCGGGCGACTTGCTGTGGAGCATTTGCATATTCTCCCCGTGTCTGCGTGGGTTTCCTCCGGGTGCTTCGGTTTCCTCACAGAGTCCAAAGATGTGTGGGTTAGATGAATTGGCCATGCTAAATTGTCCATAGTTTGTTCATGATTGTGTAGGTTAGGTGCATTAGTCAGGGGTAAATATAGGGGAGGGGAATGGGTCTGAGTGGGTTACTCTTCGGAAGGCTGGTGTGGACTTGTTGTGACAAATGGCCTGTTTCCACACTATAGGGATTCAATGATACCTCATCAGAAATGTTACTGCTTAATGAAATGGAACAATCCCTATCTTCTGTTCTAATCAGAAATACTGACTTGGCTCCTGGGAATTGACCAGAATTGATATGAAAATCTTTGCTAAACAATAAAAGTGAGCACACTGATTACTTTGTTCACTTGTGAATGATTGAGAACTGATCATTCAAAATGGAGTTCAGCAATACTCATAATTAACTAAACGAAAATCAGAAGAACTGCGAGAAATCAGAAACAAAAACAAAAGTTTACTGAAAAAGTTCAGTAGGTCTGGCAGCATCTGAGGAGAGAATCAGAGTTAATGTTTCTTAGAACTGTTCTGAGGAAGAGTCACCAGCCCCGAAATATTAACTCCGATTTCTCACCACAGATGCTGCCAGAACTGCTGAGATTTTCCAGCAATTTCTGTTTTTTTTGTTTCATTAATTAATGATTGGGAATAACTGTAGCTACATCTTTCCAAATTCAGCCTTCCAAATTTCCATAGTCTGTCAAAGTTGAGTATGCTCCAGACAACCAGCAATAACATTGTGCTATTGAATATGAATTATTCCTACTGACTCCTATAGCAGTAATATCAGTCTAACTATCAGGTACCAGGAATACTGAGTATTGAACTAGTTACATAAAGACACCTTGGAATAAAACAGAATTAAATCAAAGTTATTGAACAGTCTGAATGAATAGATGGGTCTTTTTCAATCCATCGTTTTTGCAAGTTTAAATTCTGACTTGTGTTTGTTATAACTCATTTAACGATTTCACATTATGCTTCATTTACAACACCTATTAGTCTGACTTTCAGTCTGTGACAGTTACCCTGTGTGCAGCATTGAGCTAGTTCCTCAGGAGCTGACCAGGAATAGCTGCCTTTTGGATGTTACCCAGCCTTCATTCACTACCTCCTCGCAGAAACATCACTGATATCAGGAGTTTACAGTAGACATTTCTCGTGGTGGTTAAACCTTCCTGTTCTTTCTGTTAACTCATATTTAACCAACAAACCAACATGTAACACAAGCCCCAGGGAAGAATAAAAACTCTAATCTCAGTCCAACCCTCTTTGAGTTGACCATCTCTGAAACAGAGACAGGTTTCAGAATCTGGTAGATCCTTAGATGAGGAGGTGCCAAAACTCTTGGGGCTAGATGGAATGGGGTACTGCCGGACTGCCAAGACAGAAACTGGCATTTCTAGGAGTAATCAGAATCTGCGATGAGACACATTCCATTCCAGTCTGTTATAAAGGCCAGTGTAAGGAGTAGATCCACAAGATGTCGAGCTACAGTAGAACGGGTATTCTGCAATGTGTGGTAAATGAGAAAAATACAGCATTTAACAGACTTTCCTCAGCTGTACACATGCTGTCCCTACAGTGTACGGTGTTACTCTGAAACCTCAGTCTTTAATGGGACAGGGAAATGGGGGAGGGGAACCTAGAGGGAGGGAGGAGGAGGGATGGATTTGGAGTTGCAAGTGGCCTGTTCCTCACTCCTGATCTCCACATTGTGGTATTTTACCCCGATCTGATTCATTCACTCGTGGACCTCTGCTAGACTTCAAGATTGAGATTTAATCTGAAACTGGATTTCCATTGCGGAGGAAATGTAAACTCTAATGGTTCAGAAACGCCAAGGCTTTCACAATGTATGTATTTTTAAAAAAGACTTTCAAAGTGACTCCTGCCTTATTGCTCCTCGCTCAAGTCCTCACTGACAGCAAGAGTTCAGCAAAGGGAAACAGCGAGCAGGAGAATTACAAAAATAATTATTTCATTTGTCTTTTCACTTAAAGTCATGTTTGTCAGAAACACAACTACCCATTTTAAATGAAGCTAGATGGATTAGCCATGATAAATTCTCCCATAGTGTTCAAGGATGGGCAGGCTAGGTGGATGAGCCTTGGGAAATGCAGGATTACAGGGTTAGGGTAGGATGGGTTGGGTCTGGGTGGAATGGTCTTTGGAGAGTCCGTGTGGACTCAATGAGCTGAATGACTTGCTTCCATACTGTTGGGATTCTACCATTCTACACATTAGGTTCCCTGGTACATTCGCTATGGCAATGCCTTAACCAGAGACAGCCTGCGAATCAATTAGTCAAGCACTATAAATTATCGTGCCCTTTGAAGTTTGGCATTCTTGCATCTGTCCTGATGAATGTCAGATGAAATGCTTTGACATCATGGTTCCTTTTTTAGTTAGACAGTTTTGATATTGCTCAGCTGAGAATAATCAGTAAAACAAATACTAATAGATTTTTAAAAATTCCAGCCCACTATTAATCTAACATAGACAAGTTCTGTTGATTTTTCCACAATCAGTTGAATTAACAATCAAGAGCACAAAAGATAATGTTGTGTTGTTACAAAAGATCAGCAGTATAACATCGCCAGAGGCGGCTGCTTTGAGTACCACAGTCTTGTGTATATTGTTCAGAGAATGAATAGGTGAAGTTTATTTTAGACTGAATTTCAAACTGAAATGTAATCATGACTAGGAATCCAAACAAGGGATAAATACTGAACTCATTGTGATTCCATGAGTGTCTGATTTTTTAATAAGCAAAGTGATTTGACTACAAAACATTCCCAATAGCATGGTTCCTTTGAGAGACATTCACAAAATGCAGTATTGTTCTCATACTGTGATACAAATAGCATTGCTGTGGAATACGCCTAGGCACGTTTTCCATGGCAGATTTAGCTTTTCTCAGCATTGTCTTGGTAAGATTGACGTTAATTTAATATATTTTTGTTCAGTCTCTACTGGGATACTTTTTAAAGTAAGCATTCAGTGGAGATTGGGCTAAATTACAAACTACTCCTCAGCTCTGTAATTTGGGGATTCCTGGCTCTGCCTGAAGAGAGCTCTTCAACTCACTGTGAACCATTTCCTTGGCAGTTTTTAATGTTCCCCACTGAGGATTTACAGTTACTTTCACCTCACACAAGCAGGTAAGGAGATAATAACATCGTCAACCTTAGCCAGAGTGAGACTCAAACCCGCACTGTTGGTGTTATTTTGAAAACAGCCCTTCCAGAAAAGCTAACTGAGTAACAGACTCCCTAAATGACCTTGCTGTTTACACCAGGTCATACAGTAGAGAAGCTTTTAAGTGTTTTTTTTCTGATGATGCTGGTGCGAAACATTTTACTACATTAATGGCAATTGCAATTTGCAGATTGATTTTGTTTAGAAAATACTGAACCACGAAACAGTCTTTGGCACTCATAAATAAATTGTATTTTTTCCAATAATTTCAAGCACCAATTCTTTAGGTTTTGATTTGAAGAATAATTTTGAAAGTATAACAATGCACACAGAATTTACAGCAAAGTAACAGCTCATTTGGCCCATGTTGATCGTCACTGTTATACCTCACTGGGATATCATATTGAATCTCAAGTCTCACTGTTCCCAGTCATCACAAAAGTTAAAGATCTTATGAAAGTACACAAAACTTGCCCCCTTCCTTCTTTTTAGGCCAAGGTTGTCAGAGTACAAAGCAGCTTTCTCTGCTTACCAAGAATTATTTGTTACAGATAAATAAATTCTCATCACAATAAACGGCTATGAACTGTCAACATGTAACTCTACCAGTGAAAACTCCCCTCTACGCAGACATGGAAAATAAATTGATGTTAAACTTGGAGGGAATGTCTGTGAAGGCAGTGCAATGGTCCCTGTCTACAGGGTTCTGCTGTGCCAGGACTGGCTGGTTCTCAATCTCTCTCCTCCAGGTATTAGCAATTGTTTGCAGGAGGCACAGAGTGACTGGTTCACAACTTACAAAGTCTCTGACTTGTTCGTTAAAATCAACAGCTTGCTAGTGAGGGTAAATAACCTGGCTTCCTTCATTGCAACAATAAATCTAGTTTTTTTTTCAGCTCTGGTCATCATCAAACAAACTCACTGCTAGAGGTGGCTGTGGTTGCTTAATTAGGTAATGAATAGGAACTGGTTTGCAAGTCAGCAACAGCTCACTGCAATCTGAGCTAATATAAATAGAGGAATGTTAGTGGATGCACAAAAGAGCCAGTGGAGAGGTTTTGTTTTATTCACTGGTGGGATGTGGGATGTGGGATGTGGGATTCGCTGGACAGGCCATTGTTTATTGCCCATCCCTAGTTGCCCTTGAGAAGGTGGGGGTGAGCTGCCATCTTGAACCGCTGCAGTCCATGTGCTGTACGAAGACCCACAATACCCTTAGGGAGGAAATTCCAGGATTTTGACCCAGAGAATACCAGTGGTGATTGGATAGGGCCCTTGAGTACTCACTAAATGTCCATTAAGGGCCTAAGTTGACAGTGGGATGGGAAATCCATCCATGGGCTTTCTAGACACTTACATAACCAGAATGGAGGCAGAAGACAGCTGTGTCCTCATAACTGACAGATGCCCTCCCATCTAATTTAATGGCCCCTATGCTACCAAACCAACCTCAATATACCGTCCTCTACTGTGATCCGGTCTCTCCACATCAAAAAGGTTTCAATTCTGACTGTGATGGCCCTTTGGTTTCCCCCATCACCACCATAGAGTCATAGAGATGTACAGCATGGAAACAGACCCTTCAGTCCAACCCATCCATGCCAACCAGATATCACAACCCAATCTAGTTCCACCTGCCAGCACCCGGCCCATATACCTCCAAACCCTTCCTATTCATATACCCATCCAAATGCCTCTTAAAAGTTGCAATTGTACCAGCCTCCACAGCTCATTCCATACACGTACCACCCTCTATGTGAAACATGTTGCCCTTTAGGTCTCTTTTATATCTTTCCCCTCTCACCCTAAACCTATGCCCTCTAGTTCTGGACTCCCCGACCCCAGTAAAAGACCTTTCAGTTTATCCAGGGCCAGATCTTTCTGCATCTAAAGTCTGATATTGTAAGCTGTGACTGGGAGTGATCTACAAAATTTAATACCATTACAGACTCTTCCACTGGGGATACCTCTGCTGGTGTCCCTGCCAGTGGTAGGTGACTCAAAGCATCTGCATTTTCTACTCGATCTGTCGGACAGTGTTTTAACTTGTGATTAGACACACCTAGCATTAGAGCCCACTGCTGAATGCAGCTGAAGCTATGGGTGGTACTGCCTTGTCCTCTTTAAGCTGATCAAGTTGGGGTGTGTGGTCTGTAATTATCACACATTTTCACCCATAAAGGTATTGGTAGAATGTCTGGACTCCAAATATAACCACCAATCCTCGTTTCTCTATCTGGGCCTATTTTCACCCTGCATTAGACAAAGACCTGAATACCTCCAATATCGGGTATCCCTCTCCATTAGGGCACCTCTGAGCTGATACCACCCTGATGCCATTTGGAGAGGAATCATGTGCCAATACTAGAACCTTCTTGAGATCATAGTGTGCCAAGAGGATGATAGCTTTTTCTTAATTTCACTGAGGGTTAGAGCTTGTCAATGGGACCGTTTCCCAGACTAACCTTTATTTAGGAGTTGACTCAAAAGTGCCAGGATGGAGGTTATGGATGAACTGTCTGTAATAATTCACCAGCTCAAGGAATGACCTCAGCTCCTGGACAGACTGGACTGTTTTGAAGATCCCTTCACTTTCTAGCTTCCTGACTTCTGCCTCTACTTTCACTCGTAAAGGCAAATCTCACTGGCTGGGCCTTGTGGAATCATGGTATTGTTTCCTGGTCAATATGCAAGTGGCCTTCACTCCTTTGATAGTCCCTAGATGTTCTTGGAAGACTTCCCAGTATTTAATAGGACTTCACTCAGGCAGCCATTTTTTAATTGACAGGTGTTGAGTCAATCAAGGTAAGTCTTTCTCAACCAATTTCACCCCATCAGGCTTGGGCCTGAGCCTTTTACTACAATCAGTGGGAACTCAACCAGCTGCTTCTCATAGGAGCCCAGAACCTAAGTTGTATCTTTAATCTGTAAAGGTTCCCCAGTATAGGATCTCAGTCTAGCTGAGGGCTTACACAAATTTAAGGGTTGGAGTCGAGAGTGAATTTTATTAAAGACTGGTTCTGCAATCATTGATACAGCCTCGCCAGTACCGACCTCCATTCGAAGCTTATTTTGATTGGTTCTGATTTGCATGTTGCTAAGCAATGTAACTGTTCCAGATGTAGGTGCACCTTCCAGGGTGTGCACTCTCCTGGATGCTGGTCTATGAGTTCTCTTACTCCATTGGGGTCCAGTGAGACTCTTTGGCTGTCCCTAGTCCATATACCGGCAACAACTACAATGGCTTGCCAACCCAGATCCTGATGAAAATGTTAACCATTTGGCCAACGCTTGGCTTTGTTTTGGGCTGACTCAAGTCCCTCTGTTCAGGACATGCCCTGAGTGGGGTTGTGCAATTGCCTTCATTCAATGGTGATCCACAAGCTCTGTTGGACTGGCAAGGGTGTCCATTTCCATCAGAATACCCTGAAAATCATATGATTCACTTGCTGCATTTTCCAAGGATAAAGCCAATTGTAATGCCTTTTTGAACTCCAGTCATCTATGCATGTTTACATCATCAATCCCACATATCAGATGGTCTCTCAGCATCTGATGAAAGGTTAAACCAAACTCACAGGCTCCTGCTAGTCATCTTAAGCTAGTGAGAAATCCCATAAAGATTTTCTGTGTTCTCGAATTGCAGAGTAAAAATGATAGCATTTGAGAATTAGAGGAGGTTTGGGATTGTAATATTCCTTAACTATGTCTGTCAATTTTTGAACGTTTTTGCTATCTGGTGCCTTGGGAAAGTCAGGCTCCTAATAATAATAAAAAAGCTGCATCTCCACAGGCTGTCAGGAGAATTACTTGTTGGTTTTCATCTGCCCCAGTTCCAGATCGTTGGGCCTAATCTTTGACAGCAGGATCAAGCTTCCCAAACAAAGGCACAATGTAAAAACTGTTTATTCTGACTCAAAGATGACTATTGTGAGCAAGTTTCCATAGGAACGCGCTTTATTCCCATCACCACTGAAATATCTCCAGAGAGACTGGTATCCTGTCATCAAGTCACTCTTTACTTATACATGAAGAGTCCTTGACTCTAGTACTGCCTCATCAGAGCCAGCTCTCAGAGTGAACAAAACCTCTGACCCTCCTGTTTATGTCTATCAGCCAGGGCTCCCTCATTGGGCCAGGTTAATGGTCCCAATCGGGGAACTCACATTATATGAGGTCCAGTTGTCTGACATCATTACGATCATTACATTGGCTCTGGTCAAGGTGGCCTGATGGAGGAAGAAGGTCCCACTTAATTTTGTCACACATGCTACTGGTGCCCACTGTTTCTGGAAAACATTTGTTTTTAGAATGGTCATTTAGTTTGGATTAAATCCAAACAAACTTTTCCAAGTAAGCAAAGCTTAGATGAAGAGTTGGATCTTGGAATGAATTAATCTCCAAGAACAGCAGGTCAGGCAGCATCCGAGGAGCAGAACAATCGATGTTTCAGGCATAAGAAGAGGCTTATTCCTGAAATATTGATTCTCCTGCTCCTCGGATGCTGCCTGACCTGCTGTGCTTTTCCAGCCCCACACTCTCGACTCTGATCTCCAGCATCTGCAGTCTGCACTTTCTCCTAATCTTCAAGAACAGTTAGCTTTCAATTTAGATGTAATCAGACCCGTAACACAATCAATAATGTTACCGCACAGCTCTAAGTAGAGTTATAATGCAGAGAAAAGCTGGCTTAGAGGAGTTTGTGTAAAATGTGAAATTTGATTTCCTTGGTTTTCTTTCAGTTCCTTTATCTTTTGTTCTGACCAGTTCGGTCTTCTGGTTCAGCCTCTCTCCATTCCCAGATGATCCTCCTTGATCCGTTAACCTGATAAATTTATCCTTGGCTGCAGAATTTGGTATCTTTCTTTAACTATATGTTCCTGACATTGGCCAGATAAAATAGAGTACTTTGGTAATTTTCCAGGTGGAGAAAAATACAATTTAAATGGGTTGATTGAGTGATGCGGCTGGAACAGCTGTTAGAACAGTGAGAGAGGAATGGCAACCGACACACTACTCAATAAAATAGAACAACAAATTGACTTCGCCGAGTCTGATGACATAATAACAGATTCAGTGTAACCTATTGGAATGCCTGGGACAGTTTATCGAACACAAAGTGACACTGTTCCTGGTCTATGATAATGATAGGATAAATTAGAAATAAACTAACCAACTAACAATCATTGGCAGGGCATTGTAAAACATTTCAATTTAATAAGCTTCTATTTATGATTCCTTTGTTTTAACAACTTATTTTCCATCGTAAAATATCAATAAACAGTTCTTTAAAAGCTGGTCCAATATTGGCTGCTTGTCATTATTTTTTCTTAGGTGTGGATAAAGCTGATTGAAAACTAATATTACACCTTTAACAGAATCAAACATCTCAAATCTTCGGAAGGACGTGTCTACCCAGTCACAAGCTGTGGGTGGCCAATTCGACCTCCTAAAGATTTTTCGTTCATTCACGGGATGAGGGAGTCATTGGCTGGGCCAAGATTTATTACCCATCCCTAGTTGCCCAGAGGGCAGTTAAAAGTCATCTACATTGCTGTGGGTCTGGAGTCACACGTAGAGCAGACCAGGTAAGGATGGCAGCTTCCTTCCCTAAAGGACATTAGTGAACCAACAATCAACAATGGTTTCATTATCATCATTAGACTCTTAATTCCAGAGTCTTATTGAGTTCAAATTCCATTATCTGCTGTGGTGGGATTCGAACCTGGGTCCCCAGAACATTACCTGGATCCCTGGATTTACAGTCTAGTGATAACACCACAGGGCCATCACCTCCCATTACGGGCCCCATATGGTCATTTTCTCAACACCAGCTGGAATTTTCCAGACAGCAGCTGGATTTCCACTGAAGCTGGGACCTGACCGGGAGGGGGTGGGGGTGCTGGGGGCAGCCCCAATCATATCATTTCACGCCCTTTCCCACCTCCCTACCAATCCCTCCCACATCCCCAACCCTTCTCCCCGAACCTTCCTCCCTGTCCCATCCCCCCCTCCACAGCCACAGTTGTGATCCAGCCAAATCTGCAATAACAGATAGCAAGGCCTCACTGCGTAGCCTGTGACAGAATCTACATGCAAGTCTGCATCCCACCTCCCACGTCCAACCCCTCCCCAAACCATACTGGCCAGCTAACACTGTGATCCAGGAGTTGATGATCTTTCAGTGTTGAAGGGGCCTCCACTGTCAGGAGCCAACCCAATGTGAATTGGTGAGTGAATGTGCCAATCCAGCTACTGACTGGTCAATAGACAATAGACAATAGGTGCAGAAGTAGGCCATTCTGCCCTTCGAGCCTGCACCACCATTCATTATGATCATGGCTGTTAAAAGGCTTTTGCCCAAAACGTCGATTTTCCTGCTCCTCGGATGCTGTTTCTCAACCCCATTCTCCTGGCTTCTCCCTGTAACCCTTGATGCTTTTACCAATCAAGAACCTATCTATCCCTGTCTTAAACACACTCAATGACTTGGTCTCCACAGCTCTATACAGCAATGAGTTTCACAGAGTCACCACCCTCTGGCTAACCAAATTCCTCCTCATCTTAAAGGTCATCCCTTCACCTCTAAGGCTGTGCCCTCAGGTCCTAGTCTCTCCTACTACTGGAAACATCCTCTTCACATCCAATTGATTCAGGCCTCTCAGTATTCTACAAGTTCCAATCAGATCCCCCCTCATCTTTCTAAGCTCCATTGAGTACAGATCCAGAGTCCTCAACTGATCCTCACATGACAAGCCATTCATCCCCAGGAGCATTCTTGTAAACCTCCTCCAACAGCAGCACAGCCTTCCACAGCCTCAGCACTACATCTCTGCTCCTGTATGCTGGCCCTCTTGAAATGACTGCTAACATTGCATTTGCCTTCCTAACTGCCAACTGTACAGTACGTTCTGTTTTGAAAGTGACAACAGAATTGTTCAGATCTATTTACATTTCTAGCTCTACATGTGGTAAGTAATAAATTGTGAGGGTCATTCAAAACAATGAAGAAGCTGATTACCTTAAATCTTAAAAAATATGGAATGTACACGAGCAATTTGCTGTCCCTTATCCTCACATTATTAATAAGTCAACAGAATACTTGTTCTTTATAATATGATGGCAAAGATTCTCCAGCCAATTGTGGTGTTTCAAGTGGACTGGCCTTCAACCTGTTCCTCTGACATGACCAGACCTAGTTACTTGTATCGGGGCATTAGCTGGTATAGAGGGCAGAACTACCATCACCAAGAGGAAACGCATATTGTAAAACAGGAATGTTCCGCAGCGTGACCACAACTGCAGCAGAAGAATTGGGAGAGGCACAAAGAACCAAAATGTTCCAAAACTGAAAGAAGAGGAGGCATTGCTGAAGATTTCTTGCTTTCCATTGGTCACCTCAGCGCTATTACTGTTACTTCACTCTTATCCTTCTCCAGGCAGCTTCAAGAAGCATTGATCCCACGGTTGCTTTGGTGAGAAATCTGCTGGACCACAGGCCTCACTCCACTGACAGAAAAGCCTGTTTGGTGTGTTCTTGTAAACCTCCTCGGAACCCCATCCAACACCAGCGCATCCTTCCTTCAGTTCTGCTGGGGGAACAGGAGGAAAATGTAGCTCCAAAAGTAAGGTGACAATACTTCTAACGCCTCCCTTATTTTCCACTGCTGTCTCAACAAATTTTCTGTGGGATTGTAGAGAAACATCTGAAAATGTTTCTTTCAACTGAGGTCTATTTTTCTCCCTGTTTCCTTATCTTCCTGACTGTGGAATTAGAGGACATGGTCAGAGAATTAGGGCCAGACCATTCAGAAGAGATTTTAGGAAACACTTTTACACACAAAGGATGATAGGTATTTGGAACTCTCCCACAAATGGCACTGGATGCTGAATCAGTTATTAATTTTAAATATCAAGTTGATACATTTTTGTTCAGCAAAGGTATTAGGAGATATTGGCCAAAGGCAGGTTTATGGAGTTAGGCCACAGATTAGCCATGATCTCATTGAATAGCAATACAGGCTCAAGGGGCTGAATAGCCTACTGCTGTTCCTATAATATATTGGTTACATTCCCAAAATATGTCAAATGGGTGATTTATTCCTAGATTTCCACGGCACTGCCCTGTAAAAGATATGTGACTGGGTCAAAGATCATTGTGATGAGAGGTTTGATTTTTACCTGTGGTTACTCTGCCCTAAATGATGCCATTTCTATCCTGGGAATTACTATTGACTAAAAGCTCAACTGGACTCACCACATACACACGGTGGCTACAAGAGCAGGTAAGAGGCTAGGAATACTGTCGTGAGTAACTCACTTCCTGACTTGCCAAAGCCTGTCCACCATCTAAAAGGTACAGGTCAGGAGTGTAATGGAATATTCCCCACTTGCCCTGGATGGGGGCAGCTCCAACAAGACTCAAGGAGCTTGGCATCATCTAGGACAAAGCAGCCGCTTGATTGGCACCACATCCACAAGCATCCACTTCCTCCACCACCAATGCTCAGTAGCAGCAGTGTGTACCAGCTACAAGATGAACAGCAGAAATTCACCAAAGCTCCTCAGACAGCACCTTCCAAACACACAACCACTTTCACCTAGAAGGACAAGGGCAGCAGATACATGGGAACACCACCCCTGCAAGTTCCCCTCTAGGCCACTCACCATCCTGATTTGGAAAGATATCACCATCCAATGAGTGAATGAAAAACAAAGCAACACACCACATTCTGCCCACACTTAGGGCTCAAGCAGTTATTGAAAATCATGCAAGTGATAAAATTTCTCAAAGGTTATTACACTGGTCTGTCTTACATTATGTCTTACTTCATTGACATTTACATTGAAACACAAATGGATCAGATCATCAACGTTTTCTTATCATAATGTCTGACATATGGGTGAGTTTTTAAGGGATTTAAATTCAACTTGCAGTTATTAAGTAAGATTAGCACTCAAAAAGATTTTTTTTTCATTTCCATTTTCCATTTCTTGGATTGACCATACAGTATGATTTAGGTAATTTTGCTTTTCGTTCTGGCGAAGGGTCACTCGACCCGAAACGTTAACTCTGATTTCTTCCCACAGGTGCTGCCAGACCTGCTGAGCTTTCCCAGCAAGTTATGTCATGGATGGTAGTATTTTTAAAACAAGATCAGACATTCATTTATAAACCCACAGTGAAAGTAACTTGTGTCTCTTCATTTACGCTCAATAAGATTGACTGAAATATCGTTCTGGCCATCTCTTCTAAATCAAAACTTAGTTGAAGAAACATCACATTGTAAAGCAGTTGCCAATGTCTGCAACAACATAATAACATTATTAATGGAATGATTTCACCCCCAAACTGAAGTACTTTCACTTCAGTCAAGAACTTAAACAATTTTCTGAGTGCAAGATAAGATTAACAAACTTTGGAGAAAATCTTTTAAGTTGCCTCAAGAGGAGTATCAAATAATTACAATGGACCATGAACAGGAATGGTTTTCAACTCAAACTTCAATTTTGGTAAATCATGAGATAGTTTTTGTTTCTAAAAACTCACCAAGTTGTGAGAAAGGTACACATCCTCTGATCGTTTATTTGAAATTATCCCAAAACGTTTGCAATATAAGCAGCTCAGGGCTATTGTTGGAGCTTAACAGCTTTGGTTTTCCTTGATAGGCCAATTAGCCTCACATCTACTGTTAGAAAAGAATTGGAATGAATCATTAAGTAAATAACAGCAGAACATTTGGAAAATCATAACCTGATCAAGCAGAGTCAGTCTGACTTCATAAAAGGGAAATCACGTCTGACTAATTTATTAGAGCTTTTCAATAGACAATAGACAATAGGTGCAGGAGTAGGCCATTCTGCTCTTCGAGCCTGCACCACCATTAAATATGATCATGGCTGATCATCCTTAATCAGTATCCTGTTCCTGCCTTACCTCCATAACCCTTGATTCCACTATCCTTGAGAGCTCTATCCAACTCTTTCTTAAATGAATCCAGAGACTGGGCCTCCACTGCCCTCTGGGGCAGAGCATCCACACAGCTACCACTCTCTGGGTGAAGAAGTTTCTCCTCATTCTGTCCTAAATGGTCTACCCCGTATTTTTAAGCACTCGGCACTCACCCATCAGCGGAAACATGTTTCCTGCCTCCAAAGTGTCCAATCCTTTAATAATCTTATATGTCTCAATCAGATCCTCTCTCAGTCTTCTAAACTCAAGGGTATACAAGCCCAGTCGCTCCAGTCTTTCAGTGTAAGGTAGTCCTGCCATTCCAGGAATTGACCTCGAGGAAGTCTCAGCCACAGTGGCTAGGGGGGAAACAATAGATAATTTGTATTTGGACTTCCAAAAGGAGTTGGATAAAGAAGTTAAGTCATAAGCCCATAGTCTTGGAGGTAATATATTGGCTTTGATAGAGAATTGGTTCATGAGCGGGAAACAGCGAATGTGGATAAGGGGATCTTTTTCAGGTCGGTGACCTGTGGGGTTCCACAGGGATCGATGCTGGGACTACAACTATTTACAATATACATATTATCGACTTGGAAAGGGAAGCGAATGCACTGCAGACAAATTTTCAGACAACATTAAAATACATGAAAGGCCAAGTGGGGCTATGGGTTACAGAGAGATATTGATAGGTTAAGAGAGTGGGCAAAAAGTTGGCAAATGGAGTATAATGTGGGAAAGTGCAAAGCTGTTCGGTTTGGAATGGACGACAAAGAACACATGGAGAAATGGAGAAAAATTGCAGAAAGCTGCAACACTGAGGGTGGAGTGGATAGGTGGGAAGGAAGATCGACAGGTAGGCCAGTTCAAGCGGGCAGTGCTGAGTTAGAGGTTTGGATATGGGAGAAAGTGGGGGGAGGGGAAGTGGGAAAACTGGTGAAATCCACATTGATCCCGCGTGGTTGGAGGGTCCCAAGACGGAAGATGTGGCGTTTTTTCTACAGATATCGGGTGGCTAGAGGTTGGTGGTGGAGGAGGCCCAGGACTTGCGTGTCCTTGGCAGAGTGGGAGGGAGAGTTGAAGTGTTTGGCCACAGGGCGGTGGGGTTGTTTAGTGCGTGCGTCCCAGAGATGTTCTTTAAGAGAGCAGTGCCGAGTTGGAAGGTTGGATCCACCTTATTCCTGTGAAATGAGTCAGCAGTGTTACCCAAATACAAGCAATGGGAGCTCATTCAGGAAATTAAATGGTCACTAGAAGGATTGTAAGGAATCATTTCCAGTCATTCCTTGGGACATTAGAGGCAAGATCCACCTCCTGGAGGAAGCCTCCCACCAGCAGACCCGGTTGATCGCACAGACTTTAAGGTTTTCCTTAGAAGGGACCCTGATCAATGAGATCACCTCTCATTTGGAGAGGTTTCCCTCCATAAAAGCAGTCAGCTGCTGATGTCCACATATCTGTCTCAGGCCAGAGGAACACCGATACCTGCCACACATCAAGGTATCCCCTGGGTTGGCCTATTCTGCAGGAGCTTTCTTTTCATTTTAAAGGTATGCTTTATTCATAAAATATCTTAGCTACATAAAGAGTCACGTAGACGGTGGTTTAATCTATCCAGCAGCCGTCTTGTTCTACAGATTAGATTGGATTAGATTAGATTCCCTACAGTGTGGAAACAGGCCCTTCGGCCCAACAAATCCACACCGACCCTCCGAAGAGCAACCCACCCAGACCCATTCCCCTACACTTACCTAATTCCTGTGACTGTGCTAGTTCTGGAGACAGATCTGCATCACAAGATCAGGAATGATAAAAAACCGTTCAATGTTTTAACAGAAAGAGCTTAAATGCTTTTATTCATTAATATTCTATACATGTAGACAAGATTCCATTTAATAAATTTTATCAAAGTGTTCTTTAAGTCCTGATTAGGATGCAGTTAATTAGCATTCCTCTTTGCAAAAAGAGAAGAGGAGAAAGATCAGTCAATAGAGAATCAAGTTGAAATGCATAATGCATTAAGAACCATAAAGAAATTACTTTGGGTTTTTTTGACATCCACTCTAAATTCTTTGGCATTTGTAGATACGAATTTGAAAGTAATTTGCAGACTCTAACTGTGAAAAGGCTCTTGCTTGTATTTGTTTATCCTGTGTATAAAGGAGAAAGTATCCACCTGATTTACCCCAACACAGTGGTTACTTACACAGCTGCTAACGGCTTTGCCTCTGCACTAGTTAAGGTTAGGAAGCCTCATCTGAATCGATAAGGCTGCAGACACAGGGGAAGGTAGAGCAATCCGATCTCATGGTCTTCAATTGTAAAAGTCTCACGTAAAAACTCTGAGAAAAGTGACCTCAGGATGACTGTATGTAAGTCTATCTGCAAGACATCAGGGGGCAATTATTACCGGTGCTGGTAACTAGGGTAGAAAAAGAAAATGTATCGAACAAGCCATGGCCCAACCTTATAATGGAATAACAATAATTTCACGGGATGGAAAGCAAGAAGCCTTCAAATTCCAGTTAAATCTCTGTACTGGTTATTACCGTGATTTCCTTTTGCTGGAAATAATTTATGCAAATTTTTTCCCATCTTTTCATCATCAAGGAGTAACAGCTGCAACTTTACGCAAATTTGCTGCAGGGATTATGCCACTCCAACTTGTAAATAGCAATGATTATACCTAAATAATTCATGGTTATCATGGTAACTATAAAAAGTCTGCCCTATTCTCAGCTAAGGGCAAATATTTGTTAAATTTCTTCCACAGCTGAAGAATATAAGAAGGATGGATTTTAATCTTGTGCGACAGTGGCAATGTCACTACCTCTGAACAAAGAGGTCCAGGTTTGAGCCCCACCTGCTCAGAGGTATGGAATAACATATTTGAACAGATTGATTAATAAGGCTGTTGTGCTGCTGTACCTCTGAACCAGGAGGTCAGGGTTTATGTCTCACCTACTCCAGAGATATGGAATAACATCTCTGAAAAGATTGATTGGGTTAAATTTAAAAATTAATTTCTCCATCAGACCGAAAACTAATGGGATTACTTAGATTACCTGTCACATGTCCTACCCATTATTTGGCTCAGTCCTACAATTTCTCCACTCATTAATTGCTTTTTTTAACTCACGTACATTATCCACTTGTAGAAATTAAAATAAGTAGGTCATAAGTTCAGAAGATAACAAGTTGCATTAGACTGAGGGGCAAAGTTGTGTTTCTGTTAGTCTCGTGTTTTGCAGCAATTTTGTCATTTCATTTCAAACTGCATTCTGCTGAGCAGCAAATCTGGTTTGACAGCATCGTGATGTACATACATGCATTGTCCCAGAACAAAATCCTGGAATCAGAAACTGCTGCATCTGACAGGTGAGACTATTTGACATAACCTGGGAGTCCATTTCATGTGCGGTGAAAACTCCTCAATGCATCAAAAGCAAATGTGTGTACAATATAATGTTCTAAACCTGAGCAAACTTGGTTTTCTCAATTTTGCAAACACAATGGATCACTCATCACTTCAGAAATGGTTTTAATTTTGAGTTTGCTGTTGTGGTCCTTAGGAGCACAGCGTATCTAAGATGCATTGATGATCACAATGTCTAACATTGTTAAGGTACAAAGGGAAGAAAATGGGTCATAGATTCCCCATGTTTGAATAGAATAATAATGTACCTCCCACTGATGGATATGTCTTCAGCACCTGTCATGGTGGATATTTCTAACAGACAAGAAAAGGGATGGGGATTGAACAGATTTGAGTTTCACCCCAAAACCTGGCTTTTAAATTGTTCCATTTAAAGCATCTCTTTCCGCTTTCACATCACTGGCCTTGTCACAGGCCTGTTCCTGGACAGGGTGCTCTATCTGGGAAGGGTGTGTACCGTATATGCTCATGTAAAAGTCAATCTCATGTAAATGTTGACCTCCTAATGTTTGACCAAAGAATCTTGTATTTTCCATATATCTCGTGTAAAGGTCGACCCTACTATATTGCATTATAAACCTCTCACAAAGGAAACTGCATGTTCCCAATAACCCACTTAAACAAAATCGCATTCATTCATTCAAACTGGTAACTGTCCTCATCACTCTTTGTTGACCATATTGCATCTCTATTCATTCATTCATCACTATACTTAGCCCACTTGGTTTATGACAGCATATTTTGATTCATTCATTCATTCAGACCAGTCAGTACTAAGTCTATCGGTACTTATTGCACTTTGTTCACTATATATCCAAAAGTTAATATCGTTAAAAGGTTAATCATTTTAATTGTGCCATTGTATCTGAATAAAAGTGAGATGTAAATAGATCTATATAGCTATATAGATCTTTAATTCTTTGACAAATTTGTTAATGTTACTGAGGTTCATTACATAGGAGAGTAAATGGGAGGGAAACAGAAGAATTTGGCAGGAAAGTTCCAGGCGCTTACACATTCAGAATTGAATAAATGTTTCATTTTAAGTGTGCCATTTATTCCCAAGCCATGACAATGTTGAACAGTGTGACTTTGCAGGATTTCAATGAATCTTTGACATGTTAAATTTTCGTACCGGTATGTATAAATAAAATTTCCTCCCAGTAATTCATTCTTGTTTCTCTTGTTTTTATCCGGTAATTACCTTTACTGTAATTCATTGTGTTTTTCTTCTTTACCTGGGATTAGTCAAGCCATCCAATCAATTTCTGCTAATATGGTATTTTGAATGCAGCATGAATTTCAGCCCCTCAAAACCATAGCCTGTGTAATAGTCGACCCTATAAATTGGCCGGTTAAAAATAGTCTAAAAAATTTGACTTTTACTTGAGTATATACGGGAAATGGAATGATCTTGGGGCATTAAGCAACCTGCAGCAGGAACAATAGCTGCCACAGACTGGCTTTTCCATCTAGCGCCAAAGAACAACAACTTATGATGTCCCTGAAAACTATTTGCTGCTGATATGGTTGCAGTTCTCTGAGGGCAAGTAAAAATTGGATTTGAGGCCCCATGCTCTCTGCTATTCCTCATAATAGGTCCTTCACCGTCTGGAGAGGAACACACAACAGAGCAACGGGATAATATCCGCAGTCATGGATCGTCACATCCTTTGGTTCACATTTACACCCTTTCCCAGCCCGTTGGAAAGGAAAGACAATCCCAAGATGTCTCGGAAATATGATCCTAAAGTCCTTAGGCATTCTCACATAAATTTTGGATTTTGCAGTTAGCACAGAAAGGAAACCAATGGATGAAGAATCATCTTCTGAAAGTTCTGTGTGGCCAGTGACAACGTATTGCTGTGAAAACTGAACCAAGGGTGATGAAGCTTGAATAGATGCACTTGAAATTAAAAAACTCAGATGGGTGTTTCACAGAAAGCCCAGTGTGTAATCAAGTGGGCTCTTGGAAGTGACCTTGGGAGGAGTTAGCTTGAGACAGTAATATCAGCAAAGCTCACACAGTTTGGGCATGTGACAGGAACAGGATAGGGTGTTGTTTGGAAAAGAGGCTATGAGAGATACAACACCTGGGAAATGAGCACAAGAAATCCCACAAAGAAGATGTGGAAGGACAATATCAAAACATGGATTTGCCTCAGGCAGTGAAGAATAGAGCTGATTGGGGAAAGATTGTTGATAGTGTGGCCAACTCTTGGAACAAGCGTGGGTGAATGCAAGACATGGCAGGCAGACCTATACACCCGAGTAAGATGAGTGTACCAAGTTCCAGGAAGACAAATTAGCCCTCACTGAGAAGTCCTTGTGATAAGGAATGTCAACTTCATAAAACATTATTTAATGGATCTTTTTGGAAGCTAAAGAGAAATGACAAAATCTCAGGGGAGGAGATTCCTTTCGTGAGACAGGTAAGATTCCTGCCCAAAACCTGACCAATGAGGGAAGAGCTAGAGTTTTCACTGCAATTACCCTGCATTTAACATGTAAGTGAGCTATGTTCCCACTGACCTGGGACTCAGTGGTTAGCATTGCTGCCTCACAATGTCAGGGACCCGGGTTCGATCCCACCCTCAGGGTGACTGTGCTTGTGTGGAGTTTGCACATTCTCTCCATGTCTGTATGGGTTTCCTCTGGATGCTCCAGTTTCCTCCCACAGTCCAAAGGTGTGCAGGTTTGGTGGATTAGCCACGGGAAATTGCCCAAAGTGTCCACAGATATGCAGGTTGGGTGGATGAGCCATGAGAAATACAGGGTTATGGGGATAGGGTCGGGGGAGGTGAATCTGGGTGGGATGCTCTGGGTGGGTTGGTGCAGATTCATTGGGCTGAATGGCCGCTTTCTGCACTGTAGGGATTCTAGAACCTCAGGCAATATCCCTGCTACAATACATTGATGGATGTGAATCTGACTTGACTGACAGAATTGTCTGTACAATTTTCATTAATATTCCTTATGTTACTTCAAAGCCAAAAGTAGACAACATAGGTTAGCCTTCCCAATTGTAATGCTATGCTGTCACACCACGTCGTGTCTATGTTGATAGTCATTATCTCAAATTCAGACAACAATCAGGGTTTAAGGATTCCTTAGATTTCTGACTTAATAGAAATGATGAGGTTATTAGAATGCAAATTCTTGTTGCACAATTAAATAATAGTTGAACAGGATGTTCTCTTCATGTCAAGTGGAAAATTATAGAGAATAAAGTGCTGTTAACAATGTGTTAAATCCACCAAAGGCATTAAATAGGACTATATGGCTGTTACAGTGGAGTACCAGCATCTATACATCCATGGCTCTTGATTATTAAAATAGACACAGAGATTATTTACAGATACAAGGAATTTCTTTTCAACTGTTAAAAATAACAGGATAATACATCAAAACCAGCAACCACAAACAAACTGTGGAAAAAAGTGACAAAACCTTAAACAAATATAAAAAATTGTTGCAACTGATGGAGGTATTGCAAAGATACAGAGTTAGATCAACTGCAAAAGCAGAAAAGGTCTTAGGTTGGATAGACATTAAAAACCAAGATTTGGAGGTGCTGATGTTGGACTGGGATGGATAAAGTTAAATATCACACAACACCAGGTTATAGTCCAACAGGTTTCAAATGTTGTCCTTGTCTAACCTGTTGGACAAAAAAACCAAGATGTTATGGTTGCTTGACTTGATTCTTGATGAAGGGCTTTTGCCCAAAATATAGATTCTCCTGCTCCTTGGATGCAGCCTGACGTGCTGTGCTTTTCCAGCACCACACTCTCAATTCTGATCTCCAGCATCTGTAGTCCTCAGTATATTGTAGCAGGGATATTGCCTGAGGTTCTAGAATCCCTACAGTGCAGAAAGAGGCCATTCAGCCCATTGCATCTCACCCAAATTCACCTCCCCGACCCTATCCCTCATGGCTAATCCACCCAGCCTGCATATCCGTCGACACTATGGGCAATTTCCCATGGCTAATCTACCCAGCCTGCACATCTTTGGACTGTGGGAGGAAACTGGGGCATCTGGAGGAAACCCATGCAGAAATGGAGAGAATGTGCAAACTCCACATAGACACAGTCACCCTGAGGGTGGAATTGAACCTGGGTCCCTGGCACTGCGAGGCAACAGTGCTAACCACTGAGCACCCCTCAGGTTAGTGAGAACACAGCTCACTTGCATGTTAAATGCAGTGTAATTGCAGTGAAAACTCTAGCTCTTCCCTCATTGGTCCTGGTTTGACTTGCAGCCAGACATGGAGTAGTTTCTTTTTTATTAAACTCAAACACTTTAAATTGGCATTTGATTGACAGTTGAGAGTGATACTCTAAATTTATGCAAGATGTTTGGAAATATTTTGGTTGATTTATGGGGAAAAATGGCCAATCTAGAAATTCTGAGATTTTCTATGTTCAGTCATAACAAGGAGCAGGTATGAGAAAAGGTCAGTAACAATTGGAGGAGGTACACATCTATAAAGATCTGTATTATCACATGACCATTTCCTACCTGATAACAACAGCTGGTTATAGCTCTAAGGTATGGGACAGTTAATTATGTCAGCAAAGCTGAGGAGTCATAAGCCATTACAGAATTGTCTTTAGCTGAGCACAGGTACATTATTGATAAATTCGACATTCAATGTTAATATTCAGCTATTGATCATGGAGGAGTTGATCAGGAAACAACAACAAAGATATTTGCAGTAATGATAATCCTTCACAGGACCTGCAGTGATGTAATTGTCCTTTTACAAGTTTCAAACACCAAGTAAGCATTTCACAATTAAGTACTTTCCAAGTGCAATCACTGTCGTACAGAAAATGCAGCAGAAAATGTGTTTGTAGGAAGGATGCATCACAGCAAACAGCTGAGGTGAGGGGGAATTTCTTCAGGCAGAGGGTGGAGAATCTGTGGAACTCATTGCTGGAGAGGGCTGTGTGGACCAAGTCACTGAGTGTCTTTAAGACAGAGACAGAGACAGATAGGGTCTTGATGAGTAAGGGGGTCAGGGGTTACAGGGACAAGCAGAGAGATTTCAGCCATGATGAAATGGCGGAGCAGACTTGTTGGGCCAAATGGCCGATTTCTGCTTCTATATCTTATGGTCTTAAAGACTTTATGGAGATAAGTTTTTTACAGGGACACTGGTTGTGGAATAACTATTAACAAAAATACTCAAGAGAACACCATAATAGAGTGGACTTGAGCTCTGGTGCAACGACTCCAGTGGACATTTCCCCGTGGCTCTGCTGCTCTGGACACAGTCACTTGGGCAGCCGAAGTTGATGTTTGCCCAGCTCACTCCCACCGATGGTCTGGTGGGAAGGTGGAAGAAAGTTTGTAGATTCTTGGTACATACACATCTATTTGGAGAGAAGTGTGTTTAAAAGCCATTTCGAAACATTGCACAGAGTTGGAGGATGAGAATTTAAGTTGGTGATACTCTAATTTAGAGAATCACATTTGATTCCCCTGTGATCGTCCAATCAGAATTTACTATCTCATTGTTCTGAAAGATAGCACTCAGCGTAGGAAATAAATTTCTTGGCAACATGTTGAATCTTGCAATGAACTGCAGGATATCAAAATAATAAAAAGTCACAAATTTGCTTTTTGATCTGACCAGCAGAAACAGTCCGCTTTCAAATGGAACGTCGGTCTGGGGGGATTTATCGGCGAGGAGCTAAATTAACTCTGTCTGTCAGGTGAGATAAATAACTGCAGATCCTGTAAATCAGAAACAAAATAGAAATTGTTGGAAAAGCTCAGCAGGTCTGGCAGCATTTGTGGAGAGAAAGCAGAGTTAATGTTTTGGATCGAGTGACCCTTCCTCAGAACACAGGTGGATGAGAATGATCCCAAACAGCTATTCCAAGAACACCATGAAAGTGTAAATTAAATTGAAAGAAATCACTGGAAATGCTATGCGAATTCTATGTTAGAAAGTGTGGGACATTTTGGGAGCTTGCACCTTTGACTGTTGGACAATTGCCAGATACCGGTAAAATAAATTAACTGAGCCGCAAGTCATAGAGTTATGCAGCAAGGAAACAGACCCTTTGGTCCAACCGAAACAGATAAAGCAAATGATAAACCTTAATTTAACTAAAAGGTTTTCATGGGTATACATGAATGCTGGAAGCCTCCCCAATAAGCAACAGCGATAAAATTAATCTCTTAAAAAGGTTACACAAATGTGCAGAGAGAAACATAATGTCATAGGTGCTCAAAAGGATGCGTTTATCATTAAATCCGCTTGATGACTAATACAAAGACATTGCAAATAAATGATACTGAATTATGAGGATAAGTTTCTGTGCTATTTGTTTGAATATCAAAAAGGGTTTGTTACAGAGTCACAGAATAAAAGGGGTTTGATTTCAAGAGCAACCAGGAATAGGCAATAAATGCTGACCAGCCAACAGTGCCCACAGTGCAGGAGAGAATACCGTTTTAAAAATTAAATATTGTGTATAGATATATGTACGTGTAAATGCATCCAAAAGCATTCATTCCCTTCACCACTGGCACTCAGTAGCAGCAGTGTGTGCTATCTACAGATGTTCAGCAGAAATTCACCAAAGATTCTCAGACTCACTTTCCAAACCCATGACCACTTCCATCTAGAAGGACAAGGGTACCAGATACAGTAGAACACTACCACCTTCAAGTTCCTCTCCAAGCCACTCACCATTCTGACTTGGAAATATTTCACCAATCTTCCACTGTTGCTGAGTCAAAGTCCTGGAATTCCCTCCCTAAGGGCATTGTGGATCAACCCACATCACATGGACTGCAGCGGTTCAAGAAGGCAGCTCATCTCCACCTTCTCAAGGGGCAACTAGGGACGTGCAATAAATACTGGGCCCAGTCAGTGACACTCACATCCCACAAAATGAATAAATTTGTAAAAATAAAGTGAATTAGCCAAGTTATTGCTAGAATCCCTGCTGATTTTCATTAGTTTACTTTATTCATTCACTGTTTTTGTTTTGGAGAGTATAACCTAGGAGCTGAGAGCTGAAGTGACAGATGAACGGTAACAGCAGCTTGTGTTAAATAAGAGAAAGGAGGATGGGTGTTCACTAATGAAGTCAGGCCTGAATGTTAATTGCAGGTCGATTCTCGTTAACAAGTGTTCCATAGATGTTTCAATTCTGGAGTAGCAGTACATATAACCAGTGACAGATGTTAGGCCATTAACAAGGTGGGTGGCTGGGAATTGGTTCCAGCAAGTCTGGGAGAGCAAGTAAATGGCAGATATTGAATGGTAAATGGAACCTCACAAGGAAACAGTCAGACTGTCAGGGAGTGGTCAGAGTTTGAACTGGTTTTGGGACTGTGTTTGGGTCTGTAAGAGTTTGGTTGTTATAGAATCAGAGAGATGTACAGCACAGAAACAGACCCTTCAGTCCAACTCGTCCATGCCAGCCAGACATCCTAAGTTAATCTCATCCCATTTACCAGTACTTGGCCCACATCCCTCTAAACCCTTCCTATTTGTATACACATCCAGATGTTTTTTAAATGTTGTAAATGTACCAGACTCTACCACTTCCTCTGGCAGTTCATTCCATACACACACCACCCGCTGTGTGAAAAAGTCACCCCTTGGATCCCTTTTAAATCTTTCCCCTCTCACCCTAAATCTATGATGTTAGAGCAGGAAGATTTGAACACTACCTGCCTAACCTCCCATGAGCAGCTGTTGAAAGTTCAGAGAACAGAGAGTTATAAGTATCACTGACTCCATCTGAGTGAGCTGAAAAGGTGGTATTGATCGATGGTGATTGATTTTCTGGAAAACAATCATCTATGCTTGTGGAACAACACATCACGAAACCCACTTCAGTAATCTGACCAGTTTTGTTACTTTTCTTTCTAATTTATCCCTTAACTGCATTTGTTTGTCAGTCTGTCTCTTGTGTGAATGGGACTGAAAACTAAGGTTACTGGGTTTAAATCATAGACATTGATTAGATTCCTTTGTTGTTTAGCTATACTCTGCTAAAGTTACTGTAATGTTACTAAATTGTTATGTCTTTTGCTTCAGATACAAACCTGCTATTCTGAATTAATTATTTGCAGAGCCTGGGATTGGTTATTCAAAAAGACTGGTCAGAAACTGTTAGGGTCAATGTTGAGGATCTTTGAAGGTTTTAATTTTACTATGTTGAGAATACAGTGTTGGGAAGGTTGATTTGACTTGGCTGTCTAATTCCACGTCATAACACTCCGACGCTCCGGGGAAAACAGCCCCAGCCTGTTCTGCCTCTCCCTATAGCTCAAATCCTCCAACCCTGGCAACATCCTTGTAAATCTTTTCTGACCCCCTTCAAATTTCACAACATCTTTCCGAAAGGAAGGAGACCAGAATTGCACACAATATTCCAACAGTAGCACCTCGCATTTATCTGAATTAAACTCCACCTGCCACTTCTCAGCCCATTGACCCATCTGGTCCAGATCCTGTTGTAATCTAAGGTGACCTTTTTTGCTGTCCTCCAATTTTGGTGTCATCTGCAAACTTACTAACTGTACCTCTTATGCTCACATCCAAATCATTTATATAAATGATGAAAAGCAGTGGACTCAGCATTGATCCTTGTGGTACTCCACTGGTCACAGGCCTCCAGTCTGAAAAACAACCCTGCACTACCACCCTCTGTCTTCTACCTTCGAGCCAGTTCTGTATCCAAATGGCTAGTTCTCCCTATATTCCATGAGATCTAACCTTGCTAATATCAGTCTCCAATGGGGAATCTTGTCGAACACCTTACTGAAGTCCATATAGATCACATCTACTGCTCTGCCCTCATCAATCCTCTTTGTTACTTCTTCAAAAAACTCAATCAAGTTTGTGAGACATGATTTCCCCACGCACAAAGCCATGTTGATTATCCCTAATCAGTCCTTGCCTTTCCAAATACATGCAAATCCTGTCCCTCAGGATTCCCTCCAACAACTTGCCCACCACCGAGGTCAGGCTCACTGGTCTATAGTTCCTTGGTTTTTCCTTATCACCCTTCTTAAAAAGTGACACCACATTAGCCAACCTCCAGTCTTCCGGCACATCACCTGTGACTATCGATGATACAAATATCTCAGCAAGAGGCCCAGCAATCACTTCCTTAGCTTCCCACAGGTCCACTTTAATGCATTTCAAGACATCTAGCACTTCCTTCTCTGTAATATGGACATTTTTCAAGACGTCACCATCTATTTCCCTACATCCTATAACTTCCATGTCCTTCTCCACAGTAAACACTGATGCAAAATACTCGTTTAGTGTCTCCCCCATCTCCTGCAGCTTCACACATAGGCTGCCTTGCTGATTTTTGAGGGCCATTATTCTCTCCCTAGTTACCCTTTTGTCTTTAATGTATTTATAAAAACCCTTTAGATTCTCCTTAACCCTATCTGCCAAAGCTATCTCATGTCCCCTTTTTGCCCTCCTGATTTCCCTATTATTTTACTCCTACTACCTTGAAATCTTCTAAGGATTCACTCGATCTATCCTGTCTCTACCTGACAAAAAGGAGAAAGTGAGGACTGCAGATGCTGGAGATCAGAGCTGAAAAGTGTGTTGCTGGAAAAGCGCAGCAGGTCAGGCAGCATCAAAGGAGCAGGAGAATCGACGTTTCAGGCACAAGCCCTTCTTCTACCTGACATATGCTTCCTTTTTTTTCTTAACCAAACCCTCAATTTCTCCAGTCTCCAGCATTCCTTTCACCCTAATAGGAATATACTTTCTCTGAACTCTTGATACCTCATTTCTGAAGGCTTCCCATTTTCCAGTCATCCCTTTACCTGCAAATATCTGCCCCCAGTTAGCTTTTGAAAGTTCTTGCCTAAAACTGTCAAAATTAGCCTTCCTCCAATTTAGAACTTCAACTTTTAGATCTGGTCTGTCCTTTTCCATCACTAATTTAAATCTAATAGAATTATGGTTGTTGGCCCCAAAGTGCACCCCCACTGACACCTCAGTCACCTGCCCTGCCTTATTTCCCGAGTAGGTCAAGTTTTGCACCGTCTCTAGTAGGTACATCCACATACTGAATCAGAAAATGTTCTTGTACACACTTTAATCTCTCTCCATCTAAACCCTTAACAGTATGGCAGTCCCAGTCCATAGAACATAGAACACAGAACATAGAACAATATTGCACAGAATAGGCCCTTCGGCCCTCGATGTTGTGCCAACCTGTGAACTAATCTAAGTCCATCCCACTACACTATCCCATCATCATTCATATGCCCCTAATGTGGCTGGGTTAACTCCACTGGCAGGTAGAGCATTCCATGCCCTTACCACTTTCTGCATAAAGAACCTGCCTCTGACATCTGTCTTAAATCTATCACCCCTCAATTTGCAGCTATGCCCCCTCGTACAAGCTGACGTCATAATCCCATGAAAGAGACTCTCACTGTCCTGCCTATCTAGTCCTCTGATCATCTTGTATGTCTCTATTAAATCCCCTCTTAGCCTTCTTCTCTCCAATGAGAACAGCCCCAAGTCCCTCAGCCTTTCCTCATAAGATCTGGCAACATCCTGGTAAATCTCCTCTGCACCTTTTCCAATGCTTCCCCTTCCTTCCTGTAATGGGGCGAACAGAACTGTACACAAAATTCCAAGTGTGGCCACATCAGCGTTTTGTATAGTTGAAGCATGATATCACAGCTCCGGAACTCAATCCCTCTACCAATAAAACCTAACACACCGTATGCCTTCTTAACAGCACTATCAACCTGGGTGGCAACTTTCAGGGATCTATGTACATGGACACCAAGGTCCCTCTACACTTCCACACTACCAAGAATCTTTCCATCGACCCAGTACTCTGCCTTCCTGTTATTCTTCCCAAAATGAATCACCTCACATTTATCTGCATTGAATTCCATTTGTCACCTCTCAGCCCAATTCTGCAGTTTATCCAAGACCCCTGCAACCTGTAACATTCCTCCACACTGTCCACTACTCCACCAACTTTAGTGTCATCTGAAAACTTACTAATCCATCCACCTATGCCTGCATCCAAGTCATTTATAAAAATGACAAACAGCAGTGGTCTCAAAAGAGATCCTGTGGCACATTACTAGGAACTGGACTCCAGGCTGAATATTTTCCATCAACCAACACTCACTGCTTTCTTACAGAAAGCCAGTTTCTAATCCAAACTGCTAAATCCTCAATCCCATGCCTCTGCATTTTCTCCAACAGCCCACCATGTGGAATCTTAGCAAAGGCTTCACTGAAGTCCATGTATACCACGTCAACTGCCCTACCCTCATCTACATGCTTGGTCACCTTCTCAAAAAACTCAATGAGGTTTGTGAGACACGACTTGCCCTTAACAAAGCCATGTTGACTATCTCCAATTAAATTGTTGCTTGCTAGATAATTATAAATCCTATCTCTTATAATCCTTTCCAAAACCTTTCCTACAAGAGACGCAAGGCTCACTGGTCTATAATTACCTGGGTCATCTCTACTGCCCTTCTTGAACAAGGGCACAACATTTGCAATCCTCCAGTTCTGGTACTAAACCTGTAGACAATGATAACTCAAAGATCAAGACAAGAGGCTCCGCCATCTCCTCCCTAGCTTTCCAGAGAATCCGTGGATAAATCTCATCTGGCCCAGGGGACTTGTCTATTTTCACACATTCTAGAATTGATAACACCTCCTCCTTACTAACCTCAATCCTTTCAAGTCTAATAGCCCGTACCTCAGTTTTCTCCTCAACATCATTTTATTCCTCACATACCTATAGAAAGCTTTAGGGTTCTCCTTTATTCTATTTGCTAAAGACTGCTCATGTCCTCTCTTTGCTCTTCTTAACTCTCTCTTTAAATCCTTCCTAGCTAATCTGTAACCCTCCATTGCCTCATCTGAACCATTTCGTCACATCATCACACATGCTCCCTCTTCTGCTTAACAAGAGATGCACAGTTCCCTTATCTTGTTCCCTTATCTTCCTCCCTGCCTGACAGGGACACGCAATATCTGTTCTTTAAACCAGCTACACATTTCGATTGTCCCCATCCTCTGCATTTTGCTGCCCCATTCTATGCCTCCTAAATCTTATCTAATCGCATTATAATTGCCCTTCCCCCACCTTTAACTCTTGCCCTGTGTCATGTACCTAACCCTTTCCATTGCTAAACTAAACGTAACTGAATTGTGGTCACTTTCTCCAAAGTGCTCACCTACCACTAAATCAAACACCTGGCCTGGTTCATTACCAAGCACCAGATCCAGTGTGGCCTCCCCTCTTGTCGGCCCTTTGACATACTGTGTCAGGAAACCCTCCTGCACACATTGGACAAAAACTGATCCATCTGATGTACCAGAGTTATAGCATTTCAGTCAATGTTGGGAAAGTTAAAGTCTCCCATAATGACCACCCTGTTCCTTTCACTCCTACCCAGAATCATTTTGCCAATCCTCTCCTCCATATCCCTGGAACTATGCAGAGGCCTATAAAAAACTCCCAGCAGTGTGGCTGTTCATGCTACATTCCCCTGAGAGTCTGTTACCCCCTACATTTTCCAAAACAGCATACTTGTTTGAAATGGGGATATCCACAAAAGACCCCTGCACTACCTGCCTACCTCTCCTAGCTTTCCCAGAGTTAACCCATCTACCTGACTGTATCTGAAACCTTTCTCCCTTCTTATAACTGCCATCCATCACATCTCCTAGCTCCTATAAATTCCTCATTGCCTCTAATTGTCGCTCCAACTGATCCGTGAGATCTGATTGGATTCGCAATCAAAAACACTTCCTGTAGACATAATTATCAGTAACATGGGAACTCTCCCTAAACTCTCGCATCCAACAGGAAGAGCATATCACTCTACTAAAGGCCATCTTTGCTCCTTCACTATTTACAGACCCAGAAAATAGCACCGTCTTTTTGTTCTAAAAATGTGCTCCAGGCTAACCTAGAACTTATGGTTCATATTTTTAAAATTTAATCAAGAAATAGATCCCAATAAAACATATAATCAAGAAAGAGCACACTCTACTCATTACTGTAGACTTACAGTAAGGTTACATATTAAAAGCTACACACTTATCTGTTCCTGTGCTGTGAGCTCTCCCACATAGGTTCCCCCAAGGTCAGCTGGGAATTTTGCCGTTTATTAATTTTTCCTCAACACATTCCGATGTTCAGAGATATATGAACTCAGACAGCAAAGGCAGTAACTGTGCAGATTCACTGCTGTGTCAGTTAGCAGTGTAGGTTTCTTTCTCTCTCTGCCTCACTGACCAAGTGGTCACTGCCTTTTGTCTGTCTTTCTCCTTTTAAAGTGCTGTTGTTTTGATCTTTTCTCCCCAAAGTTCCAAAACAATGCAACAGATTATAAAACAGGAATTAATGCTCCTGGAATTCAAGGAAATCACCTCCAACGCCTAAAATACCTAAAACAAAAGGAGCAGCCCTTACAGCCACAATTTTTCCCCATCTTAATCTTAGATTACCCAAAATCCTATCGTTCATTTTGGGGAAAACGAGGGAAAACGAAAAAAAAGGAATGATATTTCAATGGAGGAAAGTGGCTAGAAATACAAAGAGATTTGGGGGAAGTTATACACAAGAAACAGAAAGCTTGCACACTGGACAGCAGATAATCAGGAAGGCTAATGGAATGTTAGCCCTTATTTCAAGGGATTTGGAGTATAAGAATAGGGAATTCTTACTGCAAGTGTACAAGGTGCTGGGGAGACCACGTATGGAGTGCACTGGACACAGTTCAGAGAGGTTCACCAGGATGATCTCTGCTAAACAGGTTGGGGACTCTACTCACTGGGGCTTAGGAGAATGAGAGTGACATCATTGAAATATCTAGAATTGTTCAGGGGCTTGACAAGGTCAATGCTGAGAGGATACTTTCCCTCATGGGAGAGTGCAGGACCAGAGGGCACAGTCTCAGAATAAAGGGGCACCAATTTAAGACTGAGGTGAGGAGGTATTTCTTCTCTCAGAGGATTGAGTGTCTTTAGATCGCAGAGAGCTGTGGGGGCAGAGTCCTTGGGTATATCTACGGTTTATCAGTCGGGGAATCAAGGGTTATGGGATAAGGCAGGGAAGTGGGCGTGAGGAATGTCGGATCAGCCATGATCCTATTGAATGATGGAGCATGTTCAAGGGGCCGAATGGCCTACTCCTGTTCCTATTTCTTATAGTTTCATGGTTTGAGGAGAGACTGGAAGAGGACTGTCCAGTCCATATTAAGGCCAAAATGCACTGCAGCCTTTAAAAGTGACAGGTACGTCCCAAATCAGATGCCCATCCACATTTCCATGAAGTCAACTTTTAACGACATGGGAATGGAGGCAGGTTGGAAACTCCCCCACAGCTGTTTCAATGTTGACGCCATCATTTCCAGTGTGGAGCTAACGCAGATTAATGGAGGAAGACCAACGTGAATATTTGAAGTGGGAACCATGTTGAACTCACTTGTTTGATGACGTACAGAAATTAGGTTGAAATGTTTCAGTTGTTCCCTTGCCAGGCCAGTGTGATTAATTGGCAATGCATTCACAATGATTTCTTAATCTCTCTCCCAGACTTTATTTCTTCAGTGTAATGGACAAATAACATACAAATCCTACAAGCTTTTAATAATAATTTGGTCATTAGGGTTTTTGTGATGCAGTGGTAGTGTCCCTACCTCTGAGCCAGAGGACTGGGTTCAAGTCCCATTTGGTTGAGAGGCATGTTTCATAACCTCTCTGGATAGGATGCTTAGAAAATATCTAATAATAGGGAAGTAAAGGACAAGACTGTGCAAGATAAATAGAACAATGTTACTCTGTAACTCTGTTACTCTGTAAGTTCACAATTCAAGACACATATCTTAAACCCGCAAAACATGCTGGCTGATTTGTGCTTTAATCAGGATACAAATCACATTTTAAAAAGCTTCCCCAGCAAGATTCAGTCCATAATTACCTCCTTCATTTTTGTCCTGGAATCTCAGGATTTTATTTGAAGCAGAGATACACACATATCAGCTACTCTCTGGTACCTCAGGTCCCCATTCAAGTGATTACTCCTTATGTTCAAATCAGGGCAGAAGGAGCTGGTTATTAACCTCCCCGGGAGGAAGTGAGGGGTAATGTCGGCTTGAATTATTTTTTAATAATTATATTTTGTTGAATTTCGAATAGTTGTTAAATGTTTATGTGGGGAAGAAGCAATTCAACCAGATCAAAAGGAAGGGCATTTATTTGTTGTTTTATGGCTCAAACGCATTTAATTGTGGCTAACAGATGTGAGAATATTTTGAGGTAAAATGTATTTATTCAGAGACATGGCTAAGTTTTAACATCATAATGTAAAGTATGTAATCGGCCTAACAGGGTTGGTCTGGTTATTTTGCCTGTTAATTTGCTTGAGATAACAAGAATTATTGTGGAGTCCCACATGGTTATTGACAGATTTTGGAGAACATTCAAAGGTATTAATTGGGACCTTAGGGTTGAACAAAGACTTTGTATTGCTCATTGGTGATCTGTGGACTTAGTAAATGAGGAGGGACAAAACATCATACAAGAGTGAAATATGGCCCATTAAAGGTCTCCTGTGATTATGTCTGTTTCACACTGGTAATTATTGTCAATCCCATAGGATGCTTTCTGTGCTGCATCTATACAAATTAGGAAGAGACATTGTGGACTTGCCAAATTTCTTTAGCCTTCTGTCGTGATTGGAACCAGGTGGACCGTGTTCACTATGAGGCTACAGGCCAATCAGCAGGCAATGGCTGACCAATAGTAGCAGAGGATTTAGACTTTCCTCAGCTCAGGGACTGACTCTGAGCTGGCTGGCCACAGCCAGTGTACTGTACACATGTAAATAAAGGGCGGCTTGGTGACAGGATACTGGCCTCTGCACAGTTATTTCACCTTCTGAGGAAGTAGAGGTGTTGGTTTGCTTTCTTGATCAAGCGTCGATGTGGATGGAGAGGGACAGGTTGTTGATGATATTTACTCCCAGGAACTTGATGCTCTCAACCATCTCCACCTCAGCTTCATTGATACAGACAGGGACATGTCCTCCACTCCACTCCACTTCCTGAAGTCAATGACCAGCCCCTTCATTTTCCTAACACTGAGGGAGAGATTGTTGTCTATCTTCTTCCTGTACTCTGACTCGTCGTTGTTTGAGATCTGACCCACTACGGTGGTGTTATCAGCAAATTTATGAATGGGGTTAGAGCTGAATGTGACCACTTAGCCATGAGTGTATAAGGAGTACTTTAAGGGGCTGAGTTCGCAGCCTTGTGGGATACTTGTGTTGAGGATTATTGTGGAAGAGATGGTGTTGCCTATCCTTACTGATTACAGTCTGTGGGTCAGGAAGTTGAGGATCCTGTTGTAAAATGGGGAACAGAGTCTTAGGTATCAGAGTCGAAGAATAGGAGGTGAGCTGAAGTAATAATGAAATCTTAATACCTGCAAATAGGCCTCATTCATCCATCCACAGGATGTGGGCATGTCTGGCCAGGCTAGCATTCATTGTCCATCCTGAACCTAACCCAGAGGTCAAGTTAAGAATCAAACACTTTGGTGTGGGTCTGGAGTCACATGCAGGCCAGACCAGGTAAGGATGCCAGCTTTCTTCCCTAAAGAGCATTAGTGATCCAGATGGTTATTTTACTAAAAGTCTACAATGGCTTCATGGCCATTGTTAAGACTCTCAAATACAGATTTTTATTGAATTTAATTTCCCTGTCTGTCTTGAGAGGATTCGAACCCACATCCCCAGGACATTGGCTGACTTTCTGGATTAATAGGCTACCAGTAATAACACTTGCCTCACCTCACCTTACCACTCAATACTTGGTTGGAAAACAGGGAGGTGATGGCCTAGAGGTATTGCCACTATGCTATTAATCCAGAAACACAGCTAATATTCTGGTTATCTGGGTTCCAATCCTACCATGGCACAACCTGGAATTAAAAGTCTAATGTTGACCATGAATCCATTGTCAATTATTAGGGGAAAAACCCACCTGGTTCACTAATGTCCTTTAGGGAAGGAAAGTGCCATCCTTACCTACATGTGACTCCAGACCCACAGCAATGTGAGTGAATATTAAAAAAAAAGCTTTTGTTCTTGATATTAAGAAGCTCTTCACTGGTCATCTGCACAATTTTCCCAACTTTCTCACCAATAACCTCAACTTTCAGTGCCTTTTAACGGTATTGTGGACTACAGAGCAGGTAAATGCCATTATTTTGGCATGATACTAATACCTTGTTATATTGATATCTGCCAATAGATCGCATTTAAAATGATTTGCATACTGTTATAAAATGGTGTAAGGGTCTGAAAGGGTTAATACAGAGGTTTATGCCTAAAACATCGACCCTCCTGCTCCTCGGATGCTGCCTGACCTGCTGTGCTTTTCCAGGGCCAGGCTTTTTGATTCTTAATACAGAGGAGTGCCTTAAACAAATCCCACTAACTGAGGATATTGCAGGAATGAGATGTACCATCCAGACCATCAGGAAAACGGTGTTAAAACCTGAAGCACTTATTGAAACTGCAGAGAGTCGGAATCATTTGGGTAAAACTGTGAAAGAAGCTGGTATTAATGTTAAAGCCCCAGAACAGCGGGAATCAGCCTGAAACAATAAATAAACAAAACTGTGAGGAAAACTGGCATCATTTTTGAAGCCTCGAGCAGCAGGATTAATTCAGTCAAGCCTTTATAAGGTGGCACGGATGGCTCAGTGGTTAGCACTGCTGCTTCACAGCACCAGGATCCCAGGTTTGATTCCAACCTCGGGCAGACTGTCTATATGGAGTTTGCACATTCTCCCCGTGTCTGAGTGGGTTTTCTCCAGGTGCTCCGGTTTCCTCCCACAGCCCAAAGATGTGCAGGTTAGGTGAATTGGCCATGCTAAATTGCCCTTAGTGTTAGGTGCATTAGTCAGAGGGAAATGGGTCTGAGTGGGTTACTCTTCGGAGGGTCGGTGTGGACTTGTTGCACCGAAAGGCCTGTTTCCACACTGTAGGGAATCTACAGGGAAATAGGGCTCATTTATTTCAATCACAAATAGTGAGCTTCATTCAGACAAGCCACAAGAAAAGAGGGACTCTTCCAATGTGGCTGCAGAAGCCAGGAATCCTGGAGTTTGACCACAGAAACTGAGAACCCCTTTAGTACAACAACACAGAGTAACAGCATGACTATCACTGCAAGCTAAAAAGTGTGTTGTGTTGTAAACAGAGAGGAAAGTTGTGACAAGCTTGAAGATATAGACAGGCCAGCAGAATGGATAAACCTGTGGCAGATGAGATTTAATGTAGAGTAAAGCAAGGTGAGAAGAAAGAGAGAGATGATATAAAATAAAGGGTACAATTCTAGAGGGTGAACCGAAACAGAAAAAACTGGAAAAGCTCAACAGGTCTGGCAGGATCTGTACAGAGAAATCAGAATTAACATTTCAGGTCGAGTGACCGTTCCTCAGAACTCAATTCCACAGATGCTGCCAGATGGTCTGAGCTTTTCCAGTAATTTCTGCTTTTGTTTCTCATTTACAGCATCCACAGTTCTTTCAGTTTTTAATTCTATAGGGTGTGCAGGATTGGAGGGAGCTGGGGCTTTATGTGAATAAGTCACTGCTGGTGCCAGAGCAAGTTGAGAAGACAATTGATAAAACATACATAATTCTGGGTTCTATAAATAAGTACGTAGTTTACAAAAGGAGGCAGCTATGATACACCTGTATAAAAACTGGATCCCCTCGACTGGAGAGCTATGACCAGTTTTGGGCACCACATTTTAGGAAGGATATGAAGATGTTAGGCAGCATGCAGAAGAGATTCAGGAGAATAGATCCAGGGATGAGGAATTTTGGCCATGTGGATAGCATGGAGAAGTTGGGCCTTTCCCTCTTGGAGAAGGAAAGACTAAGAGGAGATTGGATAGAGGTGTTCAAAGCTCGAGGGGTCTGGACAGAGTACATAGGGAGATATTGGGTGAATGTTATAAAGGCTTGAGTGGTCTGGCCAAGGCAAGGATTGGCGGAGAAGTGTGCGAGAATCCAGCAACGCCTGTCTCAATATCAGGAGCACACCAATAATGATATACCATGATGAAGTATGAATGCTGTGCCATTACAGTGCCAATGAGAGGCATTATGATTGCTAATACTCATCTGTGTCGACAGAGCCCTTTTAAAGGGTGGAATGGGGGACGTGGATGTTGGGTTTCCAGCAGATAGCTGGCAAGTTGCTCCAAGAAGAGTAAATGTTTGAATGGGACTAAAATTGGTCAAGTCGGGTTGGTAGATGGTTAACAAGGCGGGTTTGCTCAGATCTGGTGAGAGATCTCACTCGGCACCACGCAGGGAAACCCTCCAAGAAACTCCACAAAACTGACAAACACAAGAATAATAGGTTCCGAGGAAGGGTCAATGGACCCAAAGTGTCAACTCAACTTTCTCTCCACAGACGCTGCCAGACCTGCTGAGTTTCTCAAGCAATTTCTGAATTTATTTCGAAACAATACAAGATTCAGCCCATTTTTAACATTGGAGGATGAATCCAGGCCAGAGGACATTAAATTTAAAGTGATTAACAAAACTAGCAACACGACCACAAGCTATCTATTTATGCAATGAGTGGTTAGGTTCACGGAGAGGCCAATGGAAGCAGATTCTGTTTTGCCCTTGAAAAGGCAATTGAATGTGTACATGACATTATTATCTACAAAAAAGTGTAAGACTGAGAGGAAATGGCACAGGATTGGATGTGATGTCTTGATCTTACAGCCAATCAGTACAGACTCAATAAAATCAACAGCCACCTTTGGTGGTATAACCATCCTCCGATGCTATTGAATATGTCCAACTTGTAAGAAAAATGCGTGAAGTAAAGAGTATTTTGCAGGATGGAACACAACTTTGTTTTAAATCAACAACCTGCCCAAATAGGTGCACACACATCACACACAACTCAGGGGAGAGTGGACACTTTTAAAGTTCTCAAATAATCTTATATGAAAATTAAATTATGTAGGACGTTAAATTGCTGTCACACTTAATTTCAATTGCAATAAAGCATTACTTGACTTAATATTTATAATGTTTCACTACATTTTTACTCTTCCATGGAATGCGAGCATCTGTTGTCTCTCTTTAATTGCCCTTGAGAAGGTGATAGTATTTATTGTTTCAGTGATTGCAACTCTGATGGAGAATGCCAATATTATTTTATTTATAATCTTCCATTTAAGTTCCAGCAGTCTTTTTAAAAGAAAACCGTTTAAGATAATCATTATAAATTACATTGTTTAACTTTCTGTTTAACAAAAGGCTTTATAGCACAACCAAGAAAATGAATCACATTTTGAAATGGGAATTAGAAATCGTCCTGAGAATTTGTTTTATTTTGAACTGCCCAGTGTGCAGCATGAAGAAGGCGCAGCTGCAGAACAAAGCAAACAGCCTCTGACACGATCAGGACCCTCATTACAAATGCTGGTGGGCGGACGACAGCTGGGATGCCTGTTTATTCATAATGAATAAAAGGTTGGTTATCACTTTTTTAACATCTCAAAGGCACAATTAAAGCTAACCATCCCTATCCAAGCCCACCTGTGTCCATGAAACAACTCCTCAATATACTCTGCAAACAGTCAGTCAGCATATCACCAATTTCCATTACCCAAGTCTATCTTTCTTACAACCATGCCTTTACCAGTCTTCTCTCTGAGGAGCTTTAAGCACCATGATTAAAGCCATTGCTTCTAAAGCCTTCAGCAAACACTGTATTGAGCGAATGGAGAGGAGGACTGTTGGTGTGCAGTACAGTTAGAAAATATCTCTCATGGCTGAAAATCCTGATTCGTACAGAACACTATGTTAACCCCATTATCCAATGCATAAAATCACCTAAACAAATATAGCAATTACAATATTAATCTACACATTTCAAAGTGAAAACATGGGAAATGATTTTTGACAATGTAGTTACACAAGGAAAACTATAAAACCTACTAAGACATGCCATACAACAGAAGTGTCATTTAATAAACACTATCTTGCCATCCCCAAACATTCATTATAAATTTAGTTTTCCAATCTATGGATTTCAATGTCAGAAATATGAGGTCAAACATTGGATATCCAAGAAACACAACAATTTATAATTTGGAATAATTTTTCCACAGTAGAAATCTCGGAGTGGTAGCCAGGAGCATCAATTTAGACAGTATAAGGTGCACAAATGCTAAAAGAAATAAAAAATGGTTGACAGAATGTTCTGAAGAAGGGTCACTGGACCCAAAACATTGACTTTGCTTTCTCTGTACAGATGTCGCCAGACCTGCTGAATTTATCCAACCAATTTCTGTTTTTTTTTGCCTGAAAGGGTTTGGAATACAGAGGAAGGAAGTTAGATTCCATTTGAAATGCAGGTTAAGGGAGAGAACCTCAGGAAAGTTATGTTAGCCTTGGAAGGAACAGAATCACTAAAATTATATAAATTTTGTTCACATTCTCTTGAGCTTACAAATGGGGGTTTTTAAATACCGACAGGATTTGATAGGGTAGACATAGAGAATCTATTTCCTTTAGTCAAACACTCCTGAATAACAAAACACAATCTTCAAGTTAGAGCTCTATTATTTTGGATTTGAATCACAATTTTTTTTTCACAGAAATCTGTTTCTCAAAAAAATACTGAATGCTGGGTCAATTGAAAGTTTTAATTAGATTTTCGATATGCAATATTTTCAAGGCATCAGAAATAAATAATTGGAAGTGTAGATCATCCTTGATCTAATTGAGTGGAGGAACAGGCTCAAGGCAATAAATTCCTTGTCCTGTGTAAAATTGGCAGCATTCATTATAAATATAACCGCCAATATTGTTGTTTCTTCACATAAATCAGGTAGGAGCTCATAATGCTGCCATTGACAACAGAAAGTCGAAAAGTGTGCCCAGTTCAACATTGACAGACGTATCTTGGTGAGCATATTGAACTAGCAGCTACACAAGTTAAATTTAAACAAACATCTGAATAAACATGTTTGAGGAAATGGCATAGTGAGACAAATAAATGACACATACAGCATTTAGATGAAGAGAATAAAAGACTATAGATAGTGCAATTTTGGTGAAAAGCAAATCTGAAAGAAGACTGCACTTGAATGAAGGCATAAACTTGCATTTTAGCAATTAGAATGTTTGGATAACAAGAACAGTTTAGCACATTGGACTTATGATGCATAAATATAGAAAAATTGAGAGAAATGACACATTCAGATAAACAAAATGCAGTTGAATAAAAATATTTCAGAATAAATTAGGCTTTTGGGCAAACAAATTTATTATTTTTATGATATTTTAATACATTTTTATATTTCTAAATTAATGTTAACATGGATTGAAAAGTACAATGACACTACAATCTGACACTAGTACAACTCTGGTTGTATCTGCTCATAAGGAAACCTTTAATCAGCTTCAGTTTCTCACAATGTGCTTCAAAGTGTCAAAAGGAAACAGAAGTTGCGCTCCTAAGAACCAGAATTTGAAACTGACTACTCAGTAAGGACTGAAATGTGGAACACTGCAGCAAGTAATAAATCACATAACCTTTAGCTTGCCTGCTCATTAATGTATGCCCGCAGACATAAGTAACATTTTTATTCCTAATTATATTCTTTCAGTACCGTAATGAAATCTGTGTAACTATTACAGAGCAATAATTCCAACACATTGAATACTGTGTGTAATGTGTGCACAGGACTGAGAAATGCTTTGTCCAAGGAGGTCATATCAGAGTTTAAGTACCTGAAACATGTTAAAACGTGCATGGTTCAGATGCTGTTCCATTTTTAATTTAGTAATGGAAATCTCCATTCAGAAATAAAACTGTCTAGAGTAAATCTACAAAATGAGTTGCAGTCTTCATGCTTACAGATACAGGAAATCTAACTACCACCAATTTCTACTGTGGTTGTACAGAAGCAACAATATGCTATTGGAGGTGGTACGGTGGCTCAGTGGTTAGCACTACAGCCTCACAGCGTCAAGGACCCGGCTTCAATTCCAATCGTAGGTGACTGCCTGTGTGGAGTTTATACATTCTCCCAGTGTCTATGTGAGTTTCTTCTGATAGTCCAAAGATGTGCAGGCTAGGTGGATTAGCCTTGGGAAATGGAGGTGGGTGGGTCTGAGTGGGATGCTCTTTGGACAGCGGAATGGACTCAATGGGCTGAATGGCCCACTTCTACAACTGTAGGGATTCTATGAACATGCTATATCTGTGTGTTAAGATCTGTGTTGTTAAAAAACATGGTTCAAGGTTTGTCTAAACAATCAGACAGCTAGGATTCAGCACTTACGTGAATAGGGGCTCCCACTCTCAAAAGGTATCAGCCGATCTAAAGCAGCTCCAGGCAATCCAATAGTGTCAGAACTCTGTAATGAGTGATGTCAGGACTTCATGGAGATCCCCAAAGACCATTACTCGTGCCTAGACCCAGGTAAGTCCCAGGCTTTTTAATGAGAAGAGATTTAATATCGTTGGGAGGGGAGCAAAGTGAGGGAGGTTTTTGAGACGTAGGTGAGCAGGAACAAAGGGGGCTCACATCTTATTGGGGAATGGGTTTTTTGATACATACAGGGAATTTCCTGAATGAAGTTCCACCCCACCCTTCCTGCCTCCTCAAAAACAACATCCATTTCAGTAAAACCCAATGAAACCCCTGTCACAGTCCAACCCTTAGAGCAGTAGAGACAGAATAAGGGTCTGAAGTGGACAATAACGGACCATATTAGGTCCAAAATAGGCTTAAGGGTGAGTGAGTTAGTGGGCCTCTCGTATTGCAGAGACCAGGTTGGGGCCAGTTGGAAGGACACCCAACATTTAATGCACTTTGCTCCCGAAACACACCCAGTGGGCTGTACATTCCAGCTGCATTTCATGGACTTTTGATCTTAGGAAGCTTCCCAAGAAACAAGGTATCATGGCGGCTATCTGGGTTGATACTATTTCCTCATATTTTGGACTTGTTGGGCCGAAGGGCCTGTTTCCACACTGTAAGTAATCTAATCTAATCTAATCTAATATGAATGCATTTATCTGAACCAATGGAACTTGCTGCTGATTAGAATGAATTACATCTAATTAAATGTATTTGGAGCATTAATCTAACAATCTGTTACAGAATGCAGCTAAATATTCATAGTCACCTAGTTTTCCAACCATTGTTAGTTTGTTGATGATGTTATACAGAATGCACCTTCTGCATTTATTTTTGTCTTAAGACATATATAGCACATATTCATTGCTGAAAGTTCATTGGGTTTTATCAATTATTAAAAAAAAATTTAAATGAGATTTATGTTTAATGTATAAATCTTTCAAACCAAATAATCTTTTAGCTATCTCTGGATTGAAATCTATCACTAGGTAACGTGCTGCTTGGGTTCAGCTGAAGGGTCAGAATAGCTAAGCATCAGGTGCTAATACAACTGTGCATCTCACAAGCAACACACAATATCAAAATTCTTTAGGCAAACCTTTGAGATTGAAAATGGCTTGTTTTCACTCCAGTTCAAAGGGTTCTGAGTTGTCAAATTAAGTCCAATGTGCTATCTACAGGCCCTTACACATGAAGGGCAAGTACTTTTTGAAGAGTTGGGGAGATGGGCTATTTAAATATTTGTGAGTTTCTTCCAATGTTTCAACTTCACCTCCAAACATTCCCAACAAAGTCTTTCCTGGTACCTTCCTTAATGAACATTTTCCAATTTGCACAGTCACAAGTTAGGGACTCCCATGAGACCTATTTACCTTGGCAGATTGGTGGCTCAGTGATTAGTACAAGCACCAGAGATCTGGGTTCAATCTCACCCTTGGGCAACTGTCTGTGTGGAGTTTGCATGTTCTCCCTGTGTCTGCCTGGTTTCCTCTGGGTGCTCCAGTTTCCTCCCATAATCCAAAGATGTGCAGGTTAGGGTGGATTGGCCATGCTAAATTGCCCCATAGTGTCCAGGGATGTGAGTTTAGGTGGATTGGCTAGTGTGCAGGGATGTGTAGGTTAGTTGCCTATCCATGGAAATACGATCATAGGGTGGGGGTGGTAGATCTGAATGGGATGCTCTTCAGGGGGTCGGTGAGGACTTGATGGGTTGAATAGCCTGCAAGGATTCTCTGAGTCAACAGGAATGTTTGACCTATTCCAGAATGCTTTGAGAACTAACTGAGTTTTAACAACCCAGTCATGAAAACATTAATAATTCAGTCTTATTTCTGTTTTTCGTTTCCTCACTGGTCTGCCCTGTTTGACTTTCACAGGATCAGAGGTTTAGAAAGACTTGATTCTGAGCAGGATTATTAGAGAGTGTGATGGTCCAAGTAGGTTCTTGGAGTTATTTTTCTCTCAGTATTTTGAGATATATCTCCACTGGAATATGACCTGTGTCAGAATAGATATCGAAGGCAAAATGTCCTGGAAGAATTTCTACATATCATCAAAGACAGGAGTAAAGCAGAAACTCTGTCCAGTAATATATGTTATTGAATATATATACACACACAAACGTGGAAATATTAGTAGATTGTTATAGTGAGATCATAATAATAATTAATCTAATGGCACAAATGCTCCATTAGAAATATCTTTTTGGTGTGTATGAATATGGGAAAGCAACTGCAGCAGGAACTGACCTGTTTTTTTGTTATGAATTTGACTAGCTGACTCCCGGATACTGTTGAGGAGAAAGTGAGGACTGCAGATGCTGGAGATCAGAGCTGAAAATGTGTTGCTGGAAAAGCGCAGCAGGTCAGGCAGCATCCAGGGAACAGGAGAATCCACGTTTCGGGCATAAGCCCTTCTTCAGGATTCCTGAAGAAGGGCTTATGCCCGAAACGTTGATTCTCCTGTTCCCTGGATGCTGCCTGACCTGCTGCGCTGTTCCAGCAACACATTTTCATCCCAGATACTGTTGCCTCCAGTGAATTGTACGTTTTCATGTCACTAAGGTAGTTTATTTTTCATAACATTCATTATTCTCTATATATTTTTTTTAACACTGGGAGATCTCTCAGGGCAAATAGATCTTTACACCTATACATCAACAAACCGAGCATGGCAGCACCACAACATGTTCTCCAATGGACCCTGTCTCCTATTTTACACTTCAGCAAGTTCACTGCTCTTTAGGTACTCTCTCAGTAAAAGACAGGTGCTGTTCCACAGGGACAATTGATGGAGAAGAAAATAAAAGGGACCACGATTCTTTTAGGTCAAGTTCACTAAAACAAGTATGGTGTATTGCACACTCTTGTGCCTGAAATAAAGGGCTGCACTACTCTAAAATCTGGGAACAACATCCAGGCTGTGACTTGCATCTGTAATGGTGGACCTGTACAATCCGATAATTAAATTAACAAACAGCCAAATTCTCACCAGGCCAAAGGTTTTGGAAAGCACTTTCATCCTTAGCTCCCAATGGTCTTACGTTGAAAGATTGGAGCGACTGGGCTTGTATACCCTTAGAAGGCTGAGAGGGGATCTGATTGAGACGTATAAGATTATTAAAGGATTGGACACTCTGGAGGCAGGAAGCATGTTTCCGCTGATGGGTGAGTGCCGAACCAGAGGATACAGCTTAAAAATACGGGGTCGACCATTTAGCACAGAGATGAGGAGAAACTTCTTCACCCAGAGAGCGGTGGCTGTGTGGAATGCTCTGCCCCAGAGGGCAGTGGAGGCCCAGTCTCTGGATTCATTTAAGAAAGAGTTGGATAGAGCTCTCAAGGATTGTGGAATCAAGGGTTATGGGGATAAGGCAGGAACAGAATACTGATTAAGGATGATCAGCCATGATCATAATGAATGGTGGTGCTGGTTCGAAGGGCTGAATGGCCTACTCCTGCACCTATTGTCTACTGTCTATAGGTTTCTAAAGAAAATTGATTTTTTTTGAGGACCTTTAAATCTTAACAAAAGTTTTGACAGAATTTGCACTAACTTAGTTGAGGTTCAATAAAGGTAAAAAGATTGAAATTATGGGAGAAACACAAGGAATGGGTCAGAGATATGCCACCTTAATTTGAAGAGGACAGAATAAAGGTACTGGCTTACCCCAATATCCAACAATCCCTCTGTACAATAACACAAGTCAATCAGAGATGAGGAGAAAATACTCCTGTCATGAGTCGTGAACCTGTGGAATTCTGCTGGGACATTGAGTAAATTTAAGGTGCAAATAGGCAGGTTTTCAATTAGTAATTAGATTAGATTCCCAACAGTATGGAAACAGGCCCTTTGGCCCAACAAGTCCACACCAACCCTCCGAAGAGTAACCTACCCTGACCCTATATTTACGCCCGCCCAATGCACTGAACACTATGGAAAATTTAGCATGGCCAATTCACCTAACCTGCACATTTTTGGACTGTGGGAGGAAACCGGAGCACCCGGGGGAAACCCACGCAGACACATGGAGAATGTGCAAACTCCACACAGACAGTTGCCCGAGGCTGGAATCGAACCTGCGTCCCTGGCGCTGTGAGGCAGCAGTGCTAACCACTGAGCCACTGTGCCATCCAAAATGGGTTGAAGGAATATTTTTGGACTGTGGGAGGAAACCGGAGCACCCGGGGGAAACCCACGCAGACACATGGAGAATGTGCAAACTCCACACAGACAGTTGCCCGAGGCTGGAATCGAACCTGTGTCCCTGGTGCTGTGAGGCAGCAGTGCTAAACACTGAGCCACTGTGCCACCCAAAATGGGTTGAAGGATTATGGAGAGTGGGAAGGAAAGTGGAGTTGAGACAAAAAACAGAAGTTGCTGGAAAAGCTTAGCAGGTCTGGCAGCATCTATGAAGAGAAACGTGGAGGTGAGGCTGAGATGAGATCAGCCGCAACGGTATTGAACAGCAGCGCAGGCTCGAGGGGCGGAAGGGCCTACACCTGCTCCTGGTTCTTATACCTTTCTCATGTTCTTAGAAATGATCCCAGATTACCATTTCAAAGTTTTCAATTAAATAGTTCCAGCCTGACTTATCCTCCTGTCAGAATCAAGGCTGCACAGTCAGAGGTAACAACAACAGCAACTTGCAATCATATAGCACCTTTAAGATACAATCGTCTTCCAAGAAATTTGGAATATGGAGCAAACAGAGGTTTGTTCAAAGAATGGTCCTAAGAGAGGAGAGTGGGATTGAGAGGCACTTGTCAGGGAACGTGCAAAGGGATTGAAGGCACACATGCCAATGATGAGGTAAAATGGTACGCACACAAAAGGCCAAAATTCGAGGAATAAAAGGTTCAAGTGGAAAGTTCTGATTAGGGTTTTTTAGAGAAGTAAAGCAGTAAGGCCATTAACATAAACACTGTGGCTACGAGAGTAGGCAGGGGCTAGGAATTCTGTGGCAAGCATTTGAATTTCCTACTTCTACTCCTAGTTTTTTTGTTATTCTTAAATTATTATGTATGATCCCAGATTAGAATTTAAAAGATTATAATTAAATTGTTCCTGCCTGGTGACATAAATCAGGAATGTGATGAATTGCCTTTCACTTGCTTGAATGAATATGATCTGAAGAACACGCAGGTGCTCACTACCATCCAGGACAAAACAGCCAAACTGACCGGATTCTTTACCATCAAGACTCAAAATAACTGACTTCACCCACGGGTGTCCCCAAAACACCTGATTCAAACACCAAAACAAACAAAGGGAGATAAATTGCTGCTGTAGGTAGATGGACAGAGTCTGCGGTGAACTGCTCCTGCAGGGCAGACTGGTTCTCACTGACATTGAATGCTGATTGCTTGTATTGAGTTGGTCACCGTAAATGACAGGGAGAAGCAGCTTGTGGTTGGAGGACCAGTGAGAAAATGGTAGGGTCAACTAAGCAAGACCACCTAGACCAGAGGGAATGGACCTGTCTGGATGAGGGGGAACATTTAGCATGGTGATTCAGTGGTTAGCACTGCCTCACAGCGCCAGGGACCCGGTTTTGATTCCCGCCTCGGGTGACTGTCTGTGTGGAGTGTGCACATTCTCCCTGCGTCTGTGTGGGTTTCCTCCAGGTGGTCTGGTTTCCTCCCATCGCTCATAGATGGACAGGCGAGGTGGATTGGCCATAGGAAATGCAGGGTTACAGGGATGGGGGGGGGGGGGGGGTCTCAGCTGGATGCTCTTTGGAGGGTCAGTATTGGCTGAATGGCCTGCTTCCACATGGTGGGGATTCTATGATTCTATGTTGTGTCATCCATAATTGTTATTGTCATTTACGTTTGCTTGTTTTTTGGCCTTTTCCCCAGAAGGCGTTGAGTCTTGTTTGGCTGTGGCTCAACAGGTGTCAGGAGCTCTCCAGTCCCTTCCTTGAAATGGCTGTTCTTTTGACATGAAGGGGGACACAGACTGTCAGTAAACTCAACCATGGGATGAGGGCATCTTGGTAAAATCCAGTCCAGACTTTATTCTACGTCCACACATATGCACCATAAGCCAGGAGTCACCTGCAAGTAATGCCTGTAATGCTTGCTAACGTTGTTCCTGAAAATTAGAATCTAAACAAAGATTAACTCAATCAATACAAATTAGAAAATTGAATCTGGGAGTGTCCTGATCTATACAGCTCAGTCCTACACAAGGCAGTATATGTGCCAAATGGGTAGAAGGTAGTGCAAATACATTATTATCCAAACAACAACGGAACAACAATGAGAGACTTGGGTCTGTTCTCATTGGCAAGAAGAAGGCTAGAGGGGATTTGATAGAGACATAAAAGATGATCAGAGGATTAGATAGAGTAGCCAGTGAACGTCTTTTTCCTAGGATGATGACGTCAGATTAGATTAGATTACTTAGTTTAGATTACTTAGATTAGATTAGATTAGATTACTTACAGTGTGGAAACAGGCCCTTCGGCCCAACAAGTCCACACTGACCCGCCGAAGCGTATACCACCCAGACCCATACTCCTACATTTACCCCTTCACCTAACACTACGGGCAATTTAGCATGGCCAATTCACCTGACCTGTACATTTTTGGACTGTGGGAGGAAACCGGAGCACCCGGAGGAAACCCACGCAGACACAGGGAGAATGTGCAAACTCCACACAGAGAGTCGCCTGAGGCGGGAGTTGAACCCGGGTCTCTGGCGCTGTGAGGCAGTAGTGCTAACCACTGTGCCACCGTGCCGCCCGCAGCTTGTACGAGGGGGCATAACTACAAATTGAGGGGTGATAGATTTAAGATAGATGTCAGAGGCAGGTTCTTTACGCAGAGAGTGGTAAGGGCATGGAATGCCTTACCTGCCAATCAGCCACATTAGAGACATTTAAATAATCCTTGGATAAGCATATGGATGATGATGGGATAGTGTAGGGGGAATGAGCTGAGAATAGTTCACAGGTTGGCACAACATCAAGGCCGAAGGGCTTGTTCTGCGCTGTATTGTTCTATGTTCTGTGTTCTATGGAACAATTTAAGGTTAATATCCCTGCTGTAGTTTACATGGTGCACCTTATTTATAAAGGGAGGGTCCTGTTTTCCACAATTTCTTGGGCTTAATTAATCATCAAATCAAACACGTCCTTATTGTGCATTAAGTATCTGGCATGTTTTATTTTTAAAGTTTGTTAAGCTTTATTTTTGTAAATGAAGGAAATAATGCAATTTACCGGAATGAAGGGATTAAGATTTACAAACATTTAATGAGGAAGAAGTAAAACTAAACTCACACTTTTACAAATACTGTTCTCCAAGTATGATGTGAACAGAAAGCACCTTTCCTTTGAATGGTTATCTTAATAGTGTTTGTCCATCTTTTACACTGAGACTCTGGGACACTGAGCACAGAGTCCTGGCTTAGTCAGCTGCATTCAGATTTCTCTGATCTGCATCAGAGTTCTTGTGCTGTAAGTAGGTTTATCATACAATGACAAAGAAGATAAGGTTGGCTTTCCAAATGCCATTAATAAAAATGCAAAAAGGGAATAATGTTTTCCATAAATGAAGTGTATTTTGTATAACGTTATTGATGCTGCTTTACTAACGATACGTGTGTGCTGTTCATATGATAATAATACAATCTGAGCCTCCTGTCACACACACACTTTAAGTTTAGACTTGATCCGCTATGTGAAAGAAAGACTCTTCCCTTGAGAAAACCCCCATCTGGACAATATGAACCATGACGCTTTCAAGCTAAAGGGTGCTAGCTTAGCAGACTCCCTTGTTTAATTCTTTCTTCATATTAGCTGCCTTTGATTATGCTTGTCTTTTGAGGAATTGAATAATCCCAGATGCAGATTCTCAGCCTCCAAAAGGCAAAGGCCAAAAGAGGGCACCACTTACACTCCAAATGTTCATCATTTAGAAATAATCACTTTCTATCACTATTGTTGGCATACAAATGTATTAGCTGCTTGGGAGAGGAGATAACCTTTGTTTATATCTTGTCGGTCATTACCATATGTCATGGCCTCAGCATATGACTAAAGTTAAGTCATGAACTAAACTGAACTAAGGACAGCCTTTGTTTGGAAACACAGTGCAAGTCTTTACTTTTGATTGTAGTTCTTTTCTTTAAACTGTTCTATGCTATATTCTATGCTATCATATCATATAGTCATCAAACATTTTACAAGGAAATAAGATACATTTTCAACTCAGATTATTTGATATTGTAACTATAAACTTTCAGTAAATGGAATAAATTCCAATATTATCATCAAACTATGTCAACACAGAACATAGAACATTATAGTGCAGTACAGGCCCTTCGGCCCTCGATGTTGTGCCGACCTGTGGATCCAATCTGAAGCCCATCGAACTGACACTATTCCGTTCTCATCCATATGTCTATCCAATGACCATTTAAACGTCCGTAAAGTTGGCGAGTCTACTACTGTTGCAGGCAGTGCGTCTAAGTCCCTACTACTCTGAGTAAAGAACCTATCTCTGACATCTGTCCTATATCTATCACCCCTCAATATAAAGCTATGTCCCCTCAGGCTCTCACTGTCCACCCTGTCTAACCCTCTGATTATCTTATATGTCTCAATTAAGTCACCTCTCAACCTTCTCTCGAACGAAAACAGCCTCAAGTCCCTCAGCATTTCCTCATAAAACTTTTTTTTTCATTGGGCCATCTAAGTACTTAATAGAAAAGAGTAACAATGGACTTTAGGATGATCAAATTGCAAGCACAGCTATCAAGTGGACAACTCATTCCAAAAGTCTCCCAAAAATAGATATATCAAATAACAACCCAACATTCAGCTCATAAACCATCTAATGTGGTTGGTCTATTTTTGTAACTAAGCAGTAAACATTATTAAATGGTCATTATCAGTGTTGTTTCTGCCAGCTTTTGCTTCATGATGAAACTCATTGCGGTTGATACTTAATGATCTTAAGCAGCACTGACTGATTATCGGGGTGTCACTGTCTCCTCCTGAACCAAAACACCATCTCCAAATATCAACCCACTGTTTCCAGAACAGTCTCTAACCTAAACTCCTCTAGTGGCTTGTGCTTCATAGCTTCACCACCCGTTACAGTTCACTTTGATTTCTTCAGTGTAACCATTGAACCTTTGTACACCTCCAGCTTCCCCAGGACAGTCTGAGGGCTTCCTGCTACTTCACTGGATGGAGGCCAAGCAAGTTCCTTCAAGCACCTGACTGAATGTGTCTGATCAAACAATTTCGCTCCTCCTTTAATCCAAATCACTTTCTTCAAATAAAAGGTGATGATGTGGATATCAAATGCATCCTAAGTCTATTTTCTTCATGGAAATATTTAACATTGTTTATTCCAGTCCTACTTGACAGCTCTCACACTACTCTCTTTCTGGTGCCATTGATGCCTGTTTCATTGCCATATTGTGCTCTCACTCTGAAAGGAAACATTTTGCTTCCCATTTCCAACTTTCTTTCAGTTTCACATGGCCCTTTCCAGCTCTTCCCTTCTCTTCCTCGACTGCTCTGTCCATTCATGGTGATAGAAGATGGATAATATTTACTCTAAGCCCAATAACCCCTAGAGCTACATCAACTACATGTCCTCAAACCCTGCACCATCCTCTGTCACCCTCCCCACCTTATCCCTTTCCCATTGCACCTCCTGAATTTTATCAACTGTTCCTTCCAGAATGAGTAGCAATTCATGTGGCAGAGTCATTGAGATGTACATCATGGAAACAGACACTTCAGTCCAATTTATCCATGCCGACCAGATATCCTAAATTAATCTAGTCCCATTTGCCAGCACTTGGCCCATATCCCTCTAAACCCTTCCTATTCATATACCCATCTAGCTGTCTTTTAAATGCTGTAATTGTACCAGCGTCCACCACTTCCTTTGGCAGCTCATTCCATACACGCACCACCCTCTGTGTGAAAACGTTGCCCCTCAGGTCCCTTTTAAATTTTTCCCATCACACCTTAAATCTTTGCCCTCCAGTTTTGGACTCCCCTACTCTGGGGAAAAGACCTTGTCTATTTATCCTATCCATGACCCTCATGATTTTATAAACCTCTATACGGTCGCCCCTCAGCCTCCGATGCTCCAGGGAAAACAGCCTCAGCCTGTTCAGCCTCTCCCTATAGCTCAAATCCTCCAACCCTGGCAACATCCTTGTAAATGTTTTCTGGTTCAGAGAGTCATAAAGATGGGATGGAAAATTTTTGGGACTGTTAAAACATTCAAAGCTTTTGAAGTTACTGCAAAATAACTTCTGTAAATGACAGGGCCGTAACAATCCCGAAGACCTGACTGATGGGGCAAGACAATTTGTTTTCAGCTTGACACTTTTTAGTGGATTGATATGCAAATTAGCAAATTGCAAGTGTGGAATTGAAACATACAAACTGGGATGGTGTCAGTCAACCCTTATCTCAGTCCAGAACATGGACTGTTAAGAAGAAATTTGAATATATACATAAAATACTTTTCACAACCCTCAGAACATCCCAAGGTACCTGACAGACAATTAAGTACTTTACTCAAAACTAGCCATTGTGGACACTCTAAAGAAACATAGCAACTAATTCACACATAGCAAGATCCCACACACAAGATGGTGATAAAATTCTAGCTGACATGGAGTTGTGAACAGGTCCCATTCTGGAATCTGTTCTTAAGTCGCTTTGTACGCACTTTGGAAGATAATGCAGAACAATCTAAAGCATAGGAAGTTTGAAAGTACAGGAAATGTTCATATATTAGATTTTTAAAGTTAAAACCCTGTTTGGGACTGTGTTTGTAAGTCAGATGTTTGTAAATTGGGGACCCCCATGACATGCCTTTTTTAAAGGTGTTAACTCAGGGTTGAATTTTGGTCAGAAAACCAGCAGACGGTTTTTGTTATCTTCTTTGGAATGGTGCACAATACAGTCATAGAGTCATCAAGTCATACAGCACGGAAACAGACCCTTCCGTTCAATTAGTCTACACCGACCATGTTCCCAAACTAAACTAGTCCCTTTTGTCTGCATTTGGCCCATAACTCTCTAAATCTTTCCTACTCATGTACTTATCCAAATGTCTTTTAAATGCTGTAACTGTACCCGCATCCACCAGTTCCTCTGGCAGCTCATTCCACACACGGACCACTCTGTGGGCAAAAAGGTTGACCCTCCTGTCCTTTTAAAATCTTTATCCCCTTACCTTAAAAATATGCTCCCTGGTTTTGACTCCCCCACCTTAGGGAAAAGACCCCTGTTATTCACTTTATCCACACTCCTCATGATTTTATAAACTTCTACAAGATCACCCCTCAACCCCCTATGCTCCAGCGAAAAAAGTCCCAACCCTTCTTTATAACTCAAACCCTCTATTCCCAGCAACATCCTTCAGAGATGGTATCATAATGTTGGAAATAATCTAGTGCTCTGAAGAAAGGGGGGAGATCTGTTCTTAACAATTATCCAGTTACTCATATTGGAAAATACAAGTATTGAATTGGGTGAGGAGAGGATTTAGTTTGGTTATGATGATTCCTGGTCAATTTGCAGGCTGCTACCTATGTCTAGGTCCACAGATAAATGAGTAACAATTTAAACAAAGAACTGGACAAGAGTCAACGTGTGTGGAACACTACCATGTCAGACATTCAGAAGAGAAAGGGAAAGGAATAGAGAACATAATGTAAAAATATTGTATCTAGAGTGATATCTAGATAAAAATTTTTTTGGGTGGCACGGTGGCTCAACGGTTAGCACTAATGCCTCACAGCACCAGGGACCCAGGTTCGATTCCCACCTCGGGTAACGAACTGTGTGGAGTTTGTACATTCTCCTTGTGTCTCCATGGGTTTCCTCTGGATGCTCCAGTTTCCTCCCACAATCCAAAGATGTGCAGATCAGGTGAATTGGTCATGCTACATTGCCCATAGTGTTAGGTGCATTAGTCAGGGGTAAATATAGGGTAGTGGAATGGGTCTGGGTGGGATACTCTTCAAAGGGTCGGTGTGGACCTGTTGGGCTGAAGGGCCTGTTTCAACACTGTAGGGAGTCTAATCTAGTTATCAAGATCGTGATAGATACTGTATATTTACTTTCTATCACCTAGCACTGACTCTAATATAAAATCTCTCACTCATTCTCTATAATAAAATGTATATGTATACAGAAGAGTTGTGGCAAACATTAATTCTCAACAGACAACATTTATTCCCAAAGGCAAATTATTCAAGTATTACAGAGCATGTTCGAATCAACATTGGACAAAGTCAACATGGATTTCTGAAGACGAAATCACATCTGAGAAATCTGACCAAGCTTTTGCAGGATGTTACTAGAAGCGTTTCCAAGTAGAAACCAGTAGATGTGATATATTTGGATCTTCAGAATGTCCCAGACAGGAAATTCATTAACAAAATGAAAGCACATGAGGTTGGAGGTAACAAACTAGCATGGCTTGTGATTTGGTTAACAGGCAGAGAGCAGACAGAAGGAATTACTGAGCCATTCTCAGGTTGGGAAGACTGTGACTACGAGGGTAAGGATAAGTGTTTAGCCCCAGCTGTTCACAATCCATTTCAATGATTTGGATGTCAGGACCCCGATGGTAATATTTCCAAATTTGCAGGTGATATAAAACGAGGTGGGAATGTATGTAGTAAGAGAGCACAAAGAGGCTTCTTCGAGGTAATATTGACAAGGCTGAGTGAATGACCAAAAACATGGCAGATGGGTACGTGTGAGGTTATCCACTTTGGTAGGCAGAACACAGATGCAGATTATTTCCTAAACAGAGTTTGGAAAGTGCCTATATCCAAAGGGACACAATTTATTTCGTTTATAAATTATTGAAAACTAGCGTGCAGGGGCAGCAAGCAGTTCAGTAGACAAATGGAATGTTAGTCTTCATCACAAGAGGAGCTGAGTACAGGGGCAAAGGTGTCGGCTCCAATTGTATAGGACACTAGTGAGACTGCACCTGTAATAGTGCACACAGCTCTGCAAGAGATAGAGAATTGGCTGACTGACAGAAGACAGAGAGTGGGGATAAAGGGGTCTTTTTCAGGATGGCAGCACATAACTAGTGGAATTCAGTAGGGGTCAGTGTTGGGACCACAATTATTCACGTTGTACATTAAGAATCTGCATGAAGAAACCAAGGCCATTGTTGCTAAGTTTGCAAATGACACAAAGGTTTGTGGAGGGACAGGCAGTGTTGAGGAAGCGGGTAGGCTGCAAAAGGACTTGGATAGGCTGGGAGAGTGGGCAAAGAAATGGCAGATGGAATACAATGTGGGAAAGGATGAGGTTATGCACTTTGTAGGAGGAATAGAGGTATAGAGTATTTTCTAAATGGGGAAAGACTTTGGAAATCTGAAGTACAAAGGGTCTTGGGAGGCCTAGTTGAGGATTCTCTTAAGACTTAAATGCTTTTGGCATTTGGGAAGACAGATGCAATGTTAACATTAACGTTTCAGGTCTGGAGACCCTTCCTCAGAACTCTGGGTCAGTGGACTCAAAACGTTAACTCTGATTTCCCTTCACAGATGCTGCCAGACTTGCTGAGCTTTCCCAGCACTTTCTGTTTTTGGTTCTGATTTACAGCATCCACAGTTCTTTCAGATTTTTTTTAATGCAATATTAGCATTCATTTCAAAAGCACTAGAACAGAAGAGCAGAGATGTACTGCTGAGACAGTATAAGGCTCTAGTCAAAAGAGGGCACACCCTCCTCATTCCTGAAGAAGGGCTTATGCCCGAAACGTCAATTCTCCTGCGCCTTGGATGCTGCCTGACCTGCTGCGCTTTTCCAGCAACACATTTTTAAGGCTCTAGTCAGACCACATTTGGAATATTGTGAGCAGTTTGAGTCCCCTATCTACGAAAGGATGTGCTGGCATTGGAGGGTATCCAGAGGAGGTTCACAAGAATGATCCCACGTATGAAGGGTTTGTCATATGAGGAGAGAGTGAGGACTCTGGGTCTGGACTCAGCGGAGTTCAGTAGGATGAGAGGGGATCTGATTGAAATTTACAGAATACCGAGAGGCCTTGTTAGAGTGGATGTGGAGAAGATGTTTCCACTAGTAAGAGACACAAGAACCTCAGAGTGAAAGGGCAACCCTTTAGAATTGAGATGAGGAGGAATTTCTTTAGCCAGAGGGTGGGTAACACATTATGTAGAAGGCTGTGGAGGTCAAGTCATTGAGTGTATTTAGGACAGAGAGAGATAGGTTCTTGATTAATAAGGGGAATCAAGGGTTATGGGGAAAAGCAGGAGAAACATCAGCCATGATCGAATGGCAGAGCAGACACAAGGGGCTGATTGGCCTACTCCCACTTCTATCTTCCCAATAATAGCCATGTTATAAAAACTACATGTCAAGTGACTGTCATTGCACCATGACCACAAAATAATATTCTATCATTATCATAATCCTAAATTAATAATTTTATTTTCTGAGTGCAACACCACAGACTGATTGGTGAGCTGACTGGAATGATTTGTAATAATTTTTAAATAATGGCAGGAAAATTGAAAAAAGTACCTTTAATCTCAATGATAATCTGTACGAATACCTACACTTTGATTCGCCGTATTCAAAACACTATTGCAAATTCTTATTACAGTTCGGGGCTAAAAAGCAAAATCTCCACAATTCATTACAAACCTATTATGAAACTGTCATTAATATTGTCACACTAATCTCTTCACTTTCTCCACAAGAAATGACACAGAGATAAAAAAATTTCATATTGTATTCAATGTATTTCAAAGGAAATGCTTTCACTTTTTGAGCTGTTGTAAAGCCAGAAATTGCTTACATCGAAGACTGGATAGATTTTTATGTCACTTCCAGTTCACATCTCATCAGGTTAATCAATCAATCAAATAAGTGGCCAGAATCCACAAAAGAATCAGTTCTATAAAACTCTATTTACACAATGATCTAACAGGAATAATGAATACAGGATGCACTATTTTAGGATCTGAAATGTGCAGCCTTATTGAAGGATGACCTCTTGTCATTCAGTTTAACTTGCATTTCCTCAGTCGCCAAATACGCTGAATGCATCAAACCATTAATATGTTAATAGGCTTTAATAGCTGAAAAGAGTTATTCTTAGATTGAGAACATGTTACCTTTCATTCTCTCAGTACCTCAATGCTTGACCAGTGCCTTTATATCTGATGCAGGAAGCAATTCATATATAATTGCTTATTTTTCGTAGAGTCATCGACATGTACAGCACAGAAACAGACCCTTCAGTCCAACCCGTCCATGCCACCAGATATCCCAACTCAATCTAGTCCCACCTGCCAGCACCCGGCCCATATCCCTCCAAACCCTTCCTATTCATATACCCATCCAAATGCCTTTTAAATGTTGTAATTGTACTAGACTTCACCACTTCCTCTGGCAGCTCGTTCCATACACGTACCACCCTCTGCGTGAAAATGTTGCTCCTTAGGTCTCTTTTTATTCCAACAGTGGCCTAACCAATGTCCTGTATAGCCGCAACATGACCTCCCAACTCCTGTACTCAATACTCTGACCAATAAAGGAAAGCATACCAGACACCTTCTTCACTATCCTATCTACCTTCACATATCTCCTATTCAAGGAGCTATGAACCTGCACTCCAAGGTTCAGCAACACTCCCTAGGACCTTACCATTAAGTGTATAAATCCTGCTAAGATTTGCTTTCCCAAAATGCAGCACCTCGCATTTATTTAAATTTAACTCCATCTGCCACTCCTCAGCCCATTGGCCCATCTGGTCAAGATCCTGTTGTAATCTGAGGTAACCTTCTTCGCTGGCCAATACACCTCCAATTTTGGTGTCATCTGCAAACTTACAAACTGTACCTCTTATGCTCACATCCAAATCATTTATGTAAATGACAAAAAGTAGAGGACCCAGCACCGATCCTTGTGGCACTCCACTGGTCACAGGCCTCCAGTCTGAAAAACAACCCTCCACCACCACCCTCTGTCTTCTACCTTTGAGCTTTTTAAAAATATATATATTTCATGTATATTAACTTGCATCATTGTATTAAAAGTAGTTATCGGGAAAAAATCCAGAGTTGAGGCTAAAAGCCATATGATTGGATACCATTTTGGTCACTATGTTCTGGACCTCATCAAGTATTTAATGTTTCCAGAATATGTTAAACTCAAAACTATTACATTATGTTCTAAATATACAACAGTATATCAGGATTTTGACTACAGGTCATCTATCCATTCTCTTGGGAGACTGGTCCAGAAAATGGAAGTGAAAAATTACATAAAAGCTACTTTAAATTTTGCATTATGACCAACACTTTCTTGTTTATCTGTTCCAGGTAAGTCTGATCAAATTCATTTCATAATCAATTTATCACAGTGTAGTTTAATCCAAATCAATATCTAGCAATATACAATCTAAACTCCAATCTACTCAGTTTGTCTGTATTAGCAGTCACGTTAACCTGAATCAGACCTCCTTATCTCATGGTATTTAAACCTGCTGACTGATTTTAAACTCCACCCACTTAAAACTATCACATCTATATTAAAGCTAAACTCACCATAGTCTTACCAGACCATAGGGCTGCTCTCTCCTTACAGAGGGTTAAGAGAGATCACGGGTGGTGGTTTATCCTGGGGGATCACCACTCCTCAGCTGAGGGGCGAGTTTGAGAAGGCAAGACATTCATGGTAACCTCAGCTGGTGCGGGAAATGTACCCAAGCTGTTAGCATCACTTTGCATCACTAACCAGCCTGTTATATCCCTGGATCATCCCCAGCCCTTCTGAAAAGTCACCCACCTGGATATTTATCTCTCCAAAGATCTATTCAGTATTTCCAGCACGTACTGTTTTTAGTTCAGATTTCCAGCATCTTTGTGGATTTTCTGGACAAAAAAATACCAAACTAATTTCATTCCTTACAACTGGCTCACAAAAAGAAACAACTTCACTTTTCTCTCCAAGTCCAAGGAGTGAGACTACAGCACTGGAACCAGGCAGAGGAGGATAGATTCTTGATAAGCAAGGAAGGGAAAGATTATCAGGAAGGCAGGAATGTGGTTTTGAGTTCACAATCAGATCAGCCATTATCTTATTAAATACCTGAGCAGATTTGAGAGCAGAATGGCCCACTACAGTTCCTTGTTCATATTCACCTTGCAGGTCATATTCCTAGTACAACAGTAATTTAATGTTTTCAACAACTCTTGCAAAGACACTTTTCCAATTATGGAATTAGCACTCGCAACAAAAGAAAACGATCAAAGAAATAATACTCAGATTTAAAATTCATTAATTTGGGTTTCTAAATAGATGGTAAACCCTCTCTTTAAATGAATGACATGTGAGAACCAAAATAAAATATTTTACTAGCAATATAATTCAACCAGTTGTGAGCCCGCATGGTAACAGACCCTTCGGTCCAACCCGTCCATGCCGACCAGATATCCCAACCCAATCTAGCCCCACCTGCCAGCACCCGGCCCATATCCCTCTGAACCCTTCTTATTCATATACCCATCCAAATGCCTTTTAAATGTTGTAATTATACCAGTCTCCACCACATCCTCTGGCAGCTCATTCCATACACGCACCACCTTCTGCGTGAAAAAGTTGCCCCTTAGGTCTCTGGCCAAAGGGCCTGTCTCTGTGCTGTAGGACTCTATGATTACACTCCAATCATAAAGTTTTTAAAAATCAGCTCTTTTACATGAAAATCCCCAATTATTCAGTTGTCAGTGCCAGCTGCTCTTGGCAGTGACAGTAACTGAAAACTAAAACTTCTAAAAGACCACAGGAATAATTATACAAATTGCAAATTAGTTTGGAAATTAAAGAAATTAAACAATGCACTGCCATTTTTCACGACATGCAGAGGCTCCGAAATCAGTATTAAAACATAATGAGACACTTAGACACTGTGACCAGAAAAATCAGGTTCACCTCTGGGCTGCGTTCTGGTAGCTAATCTTGCCCTAAATAATAATTGGAACCAATTCTTTACAAAGTACTTCTGAGATGGAGAGAAGATCTAGGAGCCAGGGTTCCTATTCGTGAGTACACATCATGGTTCCCTGCTGGAACCTGGGAGAGGGCATCAGATGGTGACACCATGAGTTCAGTTCAGATCTTGCCAAGATGGCTAAATGGCACATGTAAACAGTGGTCATTTGGGTGATGTATAAATTGTCTATCAGCATTTATACACTGACTGAGGTCATCATTAAGGATTCTCCTTGTCACCCCCTCCCCTCACCTGAGGCATGGTCACCCTCCAGTTAAAGCACCAACAGTCATCTCTCTCTAAGGAGCAAACAGCCCTGTGGGCCTACAGTGACTTTACCTGACACACCTTGACCACCCCACCCACCAACCTGAGACTGGAAATTCAGGAGATCATGGAAGAAATTGTAAGGGAGTTGATGGAAAAGAAAAAGAAATAAACAAAAGATCATCTTTTAGCTATGAAACCTGTTTTTAAAAAGGATGATAGTATAGAACTGACGGATGTTATGCTTTGATAACATTGACAGAGTGAGGTCTTCCTTTGGGTCCTCTGTACTACAACAAGAGGGATCTATCCTTTCATTTCACATCTGAATTTAGGCTGAGTTCACTCTTTATAAAACTGCACTGGACCATTGTGCTGGCCATTGATTAGAATCGATTAATAATCTGGATTTGAGGCAGTTTGGTCGATAAACAGCTCATTTCTCAGTCAAAGAACCTAATATATTTACTGGGATACTGTGTCACTGAGATAACGGAATAAAAAAATGGAGCAGGATTCACGCTCCGAGCGCTTTGATGGGAAGCAGTTTCCAGCGGGAAGGATACCGTCTTTTTCTGATAGAATATAATTTGAGCGTCCGGTTGCTATGGTGAAGCTGAAAGAAACGACAGTGTAGTTGGTGTGAGTATCCCAGGTGTAGGCTGTGTAAAGCAGCAGCTGCTGTCTGTGCTGGGGCTAAGAGCAGCAGGTATTCCTGAGGCAGCCTGGTCTCTCCCAGCTCATTCAGGGAGAGCCAGATGCTTCCTCCCTCTTAACATCCAATCAATAAAACCGGCAGCAGCCCCAGTAACTCACACATTGTTCAACCGCCCGTGTTAATTCCCAAAGCTCACCCTTACTGACACACACTCTCACTCACTAACTCACACACACTCTCACTCACTAACTCACACTCATTCACACTCTCACACACACTCATTCACACTCTCACTCACTCACACACACTCATTCACACTACACAATCACTCATTCACACACTAGTTCACACTGACACACTCACTCACACTGATACACACTCTCACACACTCACTGACACACACTCTGACAATACACTCTCACTCTCTCTCTCTCTTACACACACAGACAAACACACAAGGACTAAACCAGTGCCTGCAAATTAATCATGTGCTGAAAAGATCAGCTTATTCCTGGCGGCACCCGCTTTCTGAACTATCCGCATCGTTAAAGAAATCAGCACTCACTTGGAACTGAGGACTCAGTCTCCCTGATACTGCTGTGGGTGAGTGGATGTTGGGGTGGTCTGTGACTGTGAGAGACACAGAGAGTGTGGGAGAGACAGAGAGTTAGAAAGTGTGTATGAGAGAGTGTGTGAGCGACAGTGAGTCAATGAGTGTGTGTGAGTGAGTGTGTGAGAGACAGTGGGGGGAGAGGGAGAGAGAGAGACTGCGTGTGTGTGTTGGGGTGTGTTTGTGGAGATGTGGGGGTGATGTAGGAGGGGGTTCAGGCCAACAATTTGCCCCTCCCTTCCTCAATAGCGACAAGCAATGTCAGAACCCCTGTTACAGCAAGCCCACGGTATGACCAGGCCTCCCATAATGAACCACACACCATCCTGGGGTTACACCACAACCTCAAACTGAGGGAGCCGCTCCTTCCACATCAGCGACCTCACCAGAGAGCAGCTTCAGAGAGCACTCAGGCAGTAAGCAAGCTGTCCCCGGTTAAACACACAGCGATCGGAGAGACACTGAGACACGACATTACAATTACAGAAACAAGCTGAGAAATGGGTTTGGATGATCTGCTTCTCACAGAGAGCAGCTGCCCAGTTCTCATTGTTAACTGCTGACGGATATGGACCTTCAGGGTCGGACTGAACTCCTCAACCTGGGATTTCATCAAACTCGGGGCTGCCCTGTGCTCAGTAAACCCTGGGGCAGAGTAATATACACACACAGGTCTGCTGACAGCTCTCTGTTTGACACCGAGGATTCTCACAGACTTCATCCTTTCAGTGTGGGATCACCAAACCACAGGGGATTGGTGTTTAACACAGGTCCCCACCGATTAACACTAACCCAGCACTGATCCCCACACTAACCCAGTCCGGTTCCCCACAATAACCAGGTACAGTTCCCCACAGTAACCAGGTCCAGATGCCCACAATAACCAGGTATAGTTCCCCACAGTAACCAGGTCCAGTGCCCACAATAACCAGGTATAGTTCCCCACAGTAACCATGTCCAGTGCCCACAATAACCAGGTACAGTTCCCCACAGTAACCAGGTCCAGTGCCCACAGTAACCAGGTATAGTTCCCACAGTAACCAGGTCCAGTGCCCACAATAACCAGGTACAGTTCCCCACAGCAACCAGGTCCAGTGCCCACAGTAACCAGGTACAGTTCCCCACAGTAACCAGGTCCAGTGCCCACAATAACCAGGTACAGTTCTCCACAGTAACCAGGTCCAGTGCCCACGTTAACCAGGTCCAGTGCCCACGTTAACCAGGTCCAGATGCCCACAGTAAGCGATGGAACGGGCTGGGGGCTGTTGTACTCACCAGCTGGAAGGTACAGAGGATGATGAAGGTACAGCGTCCTGTGCAGCACCCCATTGCAGCCCGGGCTCAGCTGCTGCTGGCGTGGGGTGGGGGGACCCTCCGCAGCCCCGGCACCGCAAGGGGAGCGAGCCGCCGAGCTCCCGGTGAACAGCAGCAGCACCAGCAGCACCAGCAGGAGTGAGGGAGTGAGGGAGTGAGGGAGGGGGGGGGGGGGCGGGGGGGGGGGGGGCCCCCCGGGGGGGGGGGGGGGGGGGGGGGGGGGGGGGGGCCGGGGGGGCACGGGGGGAGGCTCCGCTCCGAGGCGGCTCCGGCGATGCTCTGGCTCCGGCCGCAAACTTGAATCGAGTTGGTGCGGTTTTCAGGAACGTGAGTCGTCAGGGCGCTGTGGGCGGAGCAGCTCCTCCCCAAATCCCAGCACACGGTGGGGAAAGGGAGGACCCACAGCTGGGATCCCCATCAGCTGGGAGACTGTCAGCTGGGATCATGTCAGCTGGGATCCTGTCAGCTGGGAATCTGTCAGCTGGGAATCTGTCAGCTGGGAATCTGTCAGCTGGATTCCTATCTGCTGGGAATCTGTCAGCTGGATTCCTATCAGCTGGGAATCTGTCAGCTGGGAGTCTGTCAGCTGGGAATCTGTCAGCTGGATTCCTGTCAGCTGGGAATCTGTCAGCTGGGAGTCTGTCAGCTGGGAATCTGTCAGCTGGGAGTGTGTCAGCTGGGTGTCTGTCAGCTGGGATCCTGTCAGCTGGGATCCCCACCAGCTGGGATCCTGTCAGCTGGGAATCTGTCAGCTGGGAATCTGTCAGTTGGTATCCTGTCAGCTGGGAATCTGTCAGCTGGGAATTTGTCAGCTGGGATCCCCATCAGCTGGGAATCTGTCAGCTGGGAGTCTGTCAGCTGGGATCCTGTCAGCTGGGAATCTGACAGCTGGGAGTCTGTCAGCTGGGATCCTGTCAGCTTGGAATCTGTCAGCTGGGATCCTGTCAGCTCGGCTCCTGTCAGCTGGGAATCTGTCAGCTGGGGTCCTGTCAGCTGAGAGTCTGTCAGCTGGGAATCTATCAGCTGGGAGTCTGTCAGCTGGGAGTCTGTCAGCTGGGAATCTGTCAGCTGGGAGTCTGTCAGCTGGGAGTCTGTCAGCTGGGAATCTGTCAGCCGGGAATCTGTCAGCTGGGATCCTGTCAGCTGGGAATCTGTCAGCTGGGAATCTGTTAGCTGGGAGTCTGTCAGCAGGGAGTCTGTCAGCTGGGATCCTGCCAGCTGGGAATCTGTCAGCTGGGATCCTGCCAGCTGGGAATCTGTCAGCTGGGAATCTGTCAGCTGTGAGTCTGTCAGCTGGGAATCTATCAGCTGGGAATTCCCATCAGCTGGGATCCTGTCAGCTGGGAATCTGTCAGCTGGGAAGCTGTCAGCTGGGATCCTGCCAGCTGGGAATCTGTCAGCTGGGATCCTGCCAGCTGGGAATCTGTCAGCTGGGAGTCTGTCAGCTGGGAATCTGTCAGCTGGGATTCCCATCAGCTGGGATCCTGTCAGCTGGGAATCTGACAGCTGGGAAGCTGTCAGCTGGGAGACTGTCAGCTGGAAATCTGTCAGCTGGGAGAGTGTCAGCTGGGATCCTGTCAGCTGGGAGTCTGTCAGCTGGGATCCTGTCAGCTGGGATCCTGACAGCTGGGACTCTGTCAGCTGGGAATCTGTCAGTTGGAATCCTGTCAGCTGGGAATCTGTCAGCTGGGATACTGTCAGCTGGGAGTCTGTCAGCTGGGAATCTGTCAGCTGGGAATCTGTCAGCTGGGAGTCTGTCAGCTGGGAATCTGTCAGCTGGGAGTCTGTCAGCTGGGGATCTGTCAGCTGCGAGTCTGTCAGCTGGGATCCTGTCAGCTGGGAGTCTGTCAGCTGGGAGTCTGTCAGCTGGTATCCTGTCAGCTGGGAGTCTGTCAGCTGGGAATCTGTCAGCTGGGAATCTGTCAGCTGGGATCCTGTCAGCTGGGACTCTGTGAGCTGGCATCCTGTCAGCTGGGAGTCTGTCAGCTAGGGATCTGTCAGCTGGGAATCTGTCAGCTGGGTTTCTGTCAGCTCGGCTCCTGTCAGCTGGGAATCTGTCAGCTGGGATCCTGTCAGCTGGGAGTGTGTCAGCTGGGAATCTGTCAGCTGTGAGTCTTTCAGCTGGGAGTCTGTCTGCTGGGATCCTGTCAGCTGGGAATCTGTCAGCTGGAATCCCCCTCAGCTGGGCTCCTGTCAGCTGGGAATCTGTCAGCTGGGTGTCTGTCAGCTCGGCTCCTGTCAGCTGGGAATCTGTCAGCTGGGAGTCTGTCAGCTGGGAGTCTGTCAGCTGGGATCCTGTCAGCTGGGAGTCTGTCAGCTGGGAGTCTGTCAGTGGGATCCTGTCAGCTGGGATCCTGTCAGCTGGGACTCTGTCAGATGGGAGTCTGTCAGCTGGGAATTTGTCAGCTGGGAGTCTGTCAGCTGGGAGTCTGTCAGCTGGGAGTCTGTCAGCTCGGAATCTGTCAGATGGGAGTCTGTCAGCTGGGATCCTTTCAGCTGGGATC